>NC_091567.1:1911272-1923772 GCF_042767895.1 Penaeus vannamei
GCTTGAGAAAGCAAGCGAAATGCTTGAGTTGGCAAGAAAAACGCTTGAGATTTCAGGCAAGAACTTTCCCTGCTTAAAACGCTTATAGATGCAACATTGCCTTTTCTCGAAGAAAGGTCTAAGGTCGCTGTTGTGAATACATAATGCGCCAGTATAAGCTCACATGTTAAGAACAGCTGAAACAAATGCTGACAAAACAGACTATACTGTGATCTATCTGTAATCTATCAGTATAGATTCAGAGATGATAGAAGTGAACATCATCGTAGGTCAAGGAACGACTCTTCAACAATAACAGGAAATAAACTTAATGACATTACTGGTCTAATTAAAAGCGTATTCTAGAAACAGCTATGAGTTTATTTTAATACAAAGAATAGCCCAAAAATGATTATTGAAACATGAAGAATAGTCTAACAATGTCAATCAATTATATAGAAGATATCCTCTTGCTAGTGATTGAATATATTACAACATCAACCATATACGACGAAGTATGATACGAGAATCACTGTGAATAATGATAGCATGATAATAATCAGCAATATGATAGAAAAGGATTATATCTCTAACGGATACATTAGTATTGCATAGATAAAGGCACCAAAGCAATGTGAAGACAATAATAATAAGAAGAAGCAAGATGAGCCAGTCAGCGCCGCTCAGACTCAGTGCAGGCGTCCGCAACAACGGGGTCAGCGTGGCTCGGCAGGATACGGCCTCAGACCAAAGGGACTGCTCTACAGATATTCGAATGGGTGTGTTACATACACACGCGCAAGGACGCACACAAACAGATACACACACATATATATATACATATATATATGTATATATATATATATATATATATATATATATATATATATATATATATATATATATATATATATATATGTGTGTGTCTGTGTTTGTGTGTGTGTGTATGTTTGTATATATATATATATATATATATATATATATATATATATATATATATATATATATATATATATATGTATATATATATATATATATATATATATATATATATATATATATGCATACACACATGTATATAAATATATATATGTATATACCATACACACACACATATATACACATACATATCATATATGCATGTATATATACATATATATACATATGTATGTGTGTATGTAAATACACATATATACATACATACACACACATATACTCACACACACACATACATACACACACAAACACACACACACATACACACACACACACACACACACACACACACACACACACACATATATATATATATATATATATATATATATATATATATATATATATATATATATATATATGTGTGTGTGTGTGTGTGTGTGTGTGTGTGTGTGTGTGTGTGTGTACATATACATATATATACATAGGTATATGAGAGAGAGAGAGAGAGAGAGAGACTATGTTAACTACCCTTTTCGACTCTTACAGCATGGGGTATGGTTGAAACCTCACTGGTATCACTGAGAGTTAGCTTAGGAGCAGAGGAGCTGTGTTATATGGTACTGAGAGTAAGTGGAAATAAAACGAGCTTCTAACATTAATGTAGATTTATTTAAACGCATTTCGTCTGTTCAAATATCATGATTATAATGAATAAAATATACAACTATCTAATACTGATATGTGTAAGTAGTTATTACAGATAATACAGTATTACAGGGAACACAGTTTTCACATTTTATACATAATGAAAACATTTAGTATTTCTGTATCTGCAGATACAAAATATATTATACAACACTGTACCAAAATCCAAATATTAAACAGATACAAAAGAAATGTACACAATAGCCATTTCTAACTCTAATACAGAAACCGCACCAAAGAAAACGGACCCCAATTTGAAGGGAGACTTAACCATTCAGTCTCGGTTCAGCCTCTCTGCCAGGAACTTGATGCTAATCTCATGGATAAAAGCGTTCTCGAGGCGCGCATAGTCTGCAGCGGTGTTGACAGGCTGGTCGAGGAGCGTGGGCGGTGGGCGGCGGTCGAACGGAAAGCCCATGGGCCGTGTGTCGGGGTACTTGGCGTCCTGGATCCCGCAGAAGGAGACCCCGTTGGCACACCCTCGGGCAGCTGGCTGGGTCACCTGTAGAAGGGAGAGGAATGTTTAAGCTTTGTGATGAAGATAAAGATATAATGAAGAAGATAAGGATATAATGGAGAAGATAATGATATAATGAAGAAGATAAGGATATAATGAAGAAGATAAGGATATAATGAAGAAGATAAGGATATAATGAAGAAGATAAGGATATAATGAAGAAGATAAGGATATAATGAAGATAATGATATAATGAAGAAGATAAGGATATGATGAAGATGAGAATATGATGAAGAAGATGAGGATATAATGGAGATAAGGATATAATGAAGAAGATAAGGATATGATGAAGAAAATGAGGATATAATGAAGGGGATAAGGATATGGTAGTGATATTTAGGATACCATGGAGAAGATAAGGTCATGGCGATGAACATCCGAATATAATGTTGAAGATAAGGATATGATATGAATGTAAAGATCAGGATATTAGGATGAAGAATGTAATGGCGGAGGTAAGGATATAGTGGTGGATATAAGGATACAGTGCTGAAGACATAGATATGATAAGGATATAGTAGTAAAGATATAGGATATGAAGATAAATGATATATGGGTGAGATAAGGACGATGTTGAAGATATCGATATGATGCTGAAGAAAAGAATATGATAGTGAAAATAATGAGATAAATTTATGATAGTAAATGAGACAATCAGCAGAAGACAATCAGCTGATACAGTACATATATTCATTCACATACGCCAATCAGCTGATACAGTACATATATTCATTCACATACGCCAATCAGCTGATGCAGTACATATATTCATTCACATACGCCAATCAGCTGATACAGTACATATATTCATTCACATACGCCAATCAGCTGATACAGTACATATATTCATTCACATACGCCAATCAGCTGATACAGTACATATATTCATTCACATACGCCAATCAGCTGATACAGTACATATATTCATTCACATACGCCAATCAGCTGATACAGTACATATAAATTCACACACGCCAATCAGCTGATACAGTACATATATTCATTCACATACGCCAATCAGCTGATACAGTACATATAAATTCACACACGCCAATCAGCTGATACAGTACATATATTCATTCACATACGCCAATCAGCTGATACAGTACATATATTCATTCACATACGCCAATCAGCTGATACAGTACATATAAATTCACACACGCCAATCAGCTGATACAGTACATATATTCATTCACATACGCCAATCAGCTGATACAGTACATATAAATTCACACACGCCAATCAGCTGATACAGTTCATATATTCATTCACATACGCCAATCAGCTGATACAGTACATATATTCATTCACATACGCCAATCAGCTGATACAGTACATATATTCATTCACATACGCCAATCAGCTGATACAGTACATATATTCATTCACATACGCCAATCAGCTGATACAGTACATATAAATTCACACACGCCAATCAGCTGATACAGTACATATATTCATTCACATACGCCAATCAGCTGATACAGTACATATAAATTCACACACGCCAATCAGCTGATACAGTACATATATTCATTCACATACGCCAATCAGCTGATACAGTACATATATTCATTCACATACGCCAATCAGCTGATACAGTACATATATTCATTCACATACGCCAATCAGCTGATACAGTACATATAAATTCACACACGCCAATCAGCTGATACAGTACATATATTCATTCACATACGCCAATCAGCTGATACAGTACATATAAATTCACACACGCCAATCAGCTGATACAGTACATATATTCATTCACATACGCCAATCAGCTGATACAGTACATATATTCATTCACATACGCCAATCAGCTGATACAGTACATATATTCATTCACATACGCCAATCAGCTGATACAGTACATATAAATTCACACACGCCAATCAGCTGATACAGTACATATATTCATTCACATACGCCAATCAGCTGATACAGTACATATAAATTCACACACGCCAATCAGCTGATACAGTACATATATTCATTCACATACGCCAATCAGCTGATACAGTACATATATTCATTCACATACGCCAATCAGCTGATACAGTACATATATTCATTCACATACGCCAATCAGCTGATACAGTACATATATTCATTCACATACGCCAATCAGCTGATACAGTACATATATTCATTCACATACGCCAATCAGCTGATACAGTACATATAAATTCACACACGCCAATCAGCTGATACAGTACATATATTCATTCACATACGCCAATCAGCTGATACAGTACATATAAATTCACACACGCCAATCAGCTGATACAGTACATATATTCATTCACATACGCCAATCAGCTGATACAGTACATATATTCATTCACATACGCCATTCAGCTGATACAGTACATATAAATTCACATACGCCAATCAGCTGATACAGTACATATATTCATTCACATACGCCAATCAGCTGATACAGTACATATATTCATTCACATACGCCAATCAGCTGATACAGTACATATATTCATTCACATACGCCAATCAGCTGATACAGTACATATATTCATTCACATACGCCAATCAGCTGATACAGTACATATATTCATTCACATACGCCAATCAGCTGATACAGTACATATATTCATTCACATACGCCAATCAGCTGATACAGTCCATATATTCATTCACATACGCCAATCAGAATCAACCAGCTGATCGTACACAATCCCACGACATACCTTATCTTGGGCATAGTCGGTGAGCATGAAGAAGAGCTGGAATGGCATGCCCTCGGGTCGTCCACGGGGGAGGAGCATATGCTGAGGCCACCCGCAGCCGCAGAAGTTGAAACCCGTGGCCTCAGGAGAAGCTGTGCAGAAGGGACGTCGGTGTGAGAAGATTTTTTTTTCTTTTGTTTTTATTTTCGTGATTGGGAGTTTTGTTATTGTTTTTTGTTTATTTTTCGTTTGTTATTAGTTTTATTTGTCTTTTATTTATGATTAGGGGTTTAATTTTTCCTTTATTTATGATTAGTTTTATTTTTCATTTGTTTATGATTAAGAGTTTTGTTATTGTTGTGTTCATTTTGCTTCTGTATCATCACAAGTTTTATTTTTGTTTTGTTTATGAATCGGACTTTTATTTTTGTTTTGTTTATGATTCGGAGTTTTATTTTTGTTTTGTTTATGAATCGTTTTATTTTTGTTTTGTTTATGAATCGTTTTATTTTTTCTATCTATGAATCGGAGATAAAGACAGTCTCTTCTTTCTCTCTCTGTTATGCTTCGTTTGTTTTTTGTCTTGTTACTGTCTGTCTGCCGTCTCCCTCCCCTTTTCCCTCCCTTTCCCTCTTTCTCTTCCTCTCCTCCTCCTCTCCCTCCCCCATCTCTTCCCCTCAATCCCCATCCCTTCCCCTCACTCTCCCTCCCCAATCCCTTCCCCCTCACTTTCCCTTCCCCACCCCTTCCCCCTCACTCTCCTTTCCCCATCCCTTCCCCTTTCACCCCCCCCCCCTTCCAAACAACACAAGCAAAGGTCACCTGGATCGATGTTGGCGTTCTCAAGGTCCCTGAAGGTCAGTTCCTCGGCGTTCGTGATGGAGGAGTCCTTAGATGACCTCACGACGTGGTTGCTGCCTGGCTTCACTGAAAGGTCAGGGAGAAGTGAGGAATTGGGGATTACGTGGCTGATTAAGGAGTGATTTTTTAATATTATTTTCATATTATGTATTTTTTATATTATTTTTATATTATGTTATGTATTTTTTATATCATATTTATATTATATTATGTATTTTTTATATCTATATTTATATTGTTATATATTTTTTATATATTATGCATTTTTTTATATTATTTCTATATCATATTATGTATTTTTTTATTTTGATTAGGTTGTAGATGGTGAGTTATAGATGGGATGTTGTTAAGTGTAGATAATAATTATGGATTTCGGAATAATATTTGGTTATATTATGACTTGATAATAATTTATAAGGCTTTATTCTTATAATAAATCATGGATTGAGACAAATTATATGCTTGAACCATCACGGCATAAGACTTGATTTTACTTAGACTTTTTCTTTCCATAATTGCCTACAAATTCAAAGACGATTTTTACTTAGACTATTTCTTCCCATCATTGTCTATAAATTTAAAGACGATTTTTACTTAGACTACTCCTTCCTATCATTACCTATAAATCTAAAGCCGATTTTTACCTAGACTATTTCTTTCCCCCATTCCCTATAAATATAAAGACGATTTTACTTACCTTTTCTTCCCATCATTACCTATAAATTCAAAGACTTGATTTTACTTAGACTATTTCTTCCCATCATTGCCAACAAATCTAAAACATTTAGCCGAATCTGAGACCATTCCTCAACTCACAGGAGACGGTGAATTTGTCCATCTCGGCCCACAGAATGCGCTGTTCCATGAAGCTCATCTCTTGGCCTCGGGCGTTGAGCTTCGGGGCCAAAAACACCCTCACTGTCACTTCCTTGACCCCACGTCCGCTGTTGCTCACCTGCAGAGGGGAGACGTGAGAGAGAGGAGACGTGAGAGAGGGGAGACGCGAGAGAGGGGAGACGTGAGAGAGGGGAGACGTGAGAGAGGGGAGACGCGAGAGAGGGGAGACGCGAGAGAGGGGAGACGTGAGAGAGGGGAGACGTGAGAGAGGGGAGACGCGAGAGAGGGGAGACGCGAGAGAGGGGAGACGCGAGAGAAGGGAGACGTGAGAGAGGGGAGACGCGAGAGAGGGGAGACGCGAGAGAGGGGAGACGTGAGAGAGGGGAGACGTGAGAGAGGGGAGACGCGAGAGAGGGGAGACGCGAGAGAGGAGAGGCGCGAGAGAAGGGAGACGTGAGAGAGGGGAGACGCGAGAGAGGGGAGACGCGAGAGAGGGGAGGCGCGAGAGAGGGGAGACGTGAGAGAGGGGAGACGTGAGAGAAGGGAGACGTGAGAGAGGGGAGACGCGAGAGAGGGGAAGTTCAGAGAGGGAGAAAGGGGAAGGGAAAAGAGTGTGAGGAAGATGGTGGGTGGGAAGAAATGATTTTTAAGATAGAGAGAATCGGGGATGAAGCTAACACGCAGGAATAGGAGTTTAAGTAACAGTTGTAAAAGCTAAAATAACTCCCTCAAATGCATTTCTTTTCGTGAACTGAAAGTACGCTTCTGTCACCTCATTTCACCTCATCTTGCATACATCAGCAATGACCTTAGTGACCTCGGCTGTAGTACCATTGTTTCAACTTTTGTGACCTCATACGCTCATGTTTACTGTTGATTACTCATATCAAATCACAACAGCCCCAGTACCTACAAAACTTAAGCCTCAACACGCTAAACTGGCTCGTAAAATGGGTAATCATATATAAATTACATTATATTACATTATATCATAGCATAGCATACATCGTATCATATATCATATAATATCAGATCATATGTCATATGATATCAGATCATATATCGCATGAACATATCATATCATATCATATACCATCATATCATACCATATCTCATCATCATATCATATCATATACCATCATATCATATCATTATACCATACCATATCGCATCATCATATATCATATCATATACCATCATATCATATCATATCATACACCATCATATCATATCACATCATACACCATCATATCATATCACATCATATCATCATATATCAATACAACGCGAACTCCAGAAGCCCCAAAGCCTGACCTGCAGGTGATAGTTGAAGGGCTCGTGGTCGAGGTGTGTGAGGCGCACCATGACAGGCCGCCCGTTGAAGTCCAGCCCGCGACTGGCTTCGAAGAGGCGCGTGTTCCAGCCCGTGTGGAGGACGTCCGCCTCGTTGTTCCTGACCACGCCCGCGCGCTCGATCTTCACGCCCGCAAGATTAAGCTGGAATAGGGAGTGGGTGTCGTTTTGTGTGAGGTATGAGAGGTGGTGTATTTTTTCGATCTGTGGGGATATGTATATATATTTTTTTCTTTATTCTTTCTGCGGAGAAATGTAAAATGAGTGTTCATTTTTTTCCTCATTCAGTAGAGATATATAAAAAAAAGTAAATTATTTCTTTATTCTGGGGAAAATAAATATATATCTTAATATCTTATCTGAATATCTTATCTGATTTTTTTCCATAGTACAGGGATACACACCAACAAAAATATTCACACACCTTATCATTTTCCCTTCCCGGGGATATCCGCAACCTCATCAACATAATCTACCAACCAACTACGACAAGATCTCATGGGATCAGGCAAGGTCTATATGCCATGTCTTTGTTTATCTTATTTATTATACTATATCTAAACTGCAGCATGAGAATTACAAAACTGAATCCCCGTAAAATAAGCGATATAGGCCGATATCTAAAATTACTTAAGTATCTGCTCATTTGCTCCCGTTTTCTATGATCTCCTTCCCACCCTACCCCCGCTCTCCCTCCGCGCCACGTGACGTCATAGGCCTCATCACCCAAAGCTGCCAGAACTCCGAAGTGACGAGACCTGTACTTATCATACTTATATAGACTTTGGGATCAAGAACTCACATCCTGCTCAGTGTACGGTCTTTGCATCAACTTGTACTCTTGGAAGGTGTCGTCCACGAACTTGTGCCAACGGTAGAAAACTGGGTCCCTCATGGCAGTGGAGGTGTCGCCCATCACGGCCATTTCCTCCTGGAAGAGAATTATGGATGGGGTTTTGTTGTTAGGTTCTTTTAGGTGTGGTGTTTATAGTTTCGTTTTTTATTTTTTCTTTCTTTCTATTTAGTTCTTGTTTACATTCTTTCTCTCTTTCCCTCCCTCTACTCTCTGTCCCCATTCCCTCTCTCCCTCTTCCCTCACTCCCTCCTTCCTTCCCTCCCTTTCTCTCCCCCCTCTCTCCTTCCTTCCCTTTCTTTTCCCCCTCCCTCCCTTTCTCTCTTCCCTCTCCATCCCTCTCCCCCCCCCTCCCCTCCCACCACCCACCCAACGCAGAATGGCACTACCTTATGGGCGAAGTCGGGGTCATGCGAAAAGGCGATGAGGACGTGACCCATGTTGTGGAGGTCACCGTAGTAAGGCGAGTTCACGCTGAGATTCGAGTCGGCCTCCAGCGCGTCGCCCAAGATGTCGATGCCTCTCTTGCCGGAAGTGACGTCATCGGAGAGGACAACCCGTTTGCCTGCGCGCTGGAAAGGGGGGCGGGGAATAATAACAATATGATTAGAACAATTATGATGATGATGGTGATAATGATAATGATGATGATGATGGTGATAATGATAATGATGTTGATGATAATGATTAGGTAATGATGAAAATAATAATGATAATGGTTAGACAATGATAAAAAAACAATGGTTATGATAACAATGACGTTATGATAATGATGACAGTGATGATGATAATAATAATAATAATAGTAATAATACTGATTATAATAATGATAATATTGATTATAATAATTATGATAAGAACGATAATCATAATAATAATAATAATAATGATAATAATAAAAATAATAATAATTGTTATTATTATTATTAAAAAGTAATGAAAAATAAATAATAATGATAGTGATAATTATAATAATAATAACTATAATGATAACAATAATAATGATAATAATGATAATAATGATAATAATAATGATAATGATAATAATAGTATTAATAATAATAATGATAATGATAATAGTAGTAATAGTAATAATAATAATAATAATAATGGTGATAATAATGATTATAATGTTCATAAAATAGTAGTAATAATAATGATGACAATAATGGATAATTTTTCAAAATGTGCTACAAAATGGAGCCAATAAGACGACCAAACGATAAGAACAACAACAAAACAATAAACGCCGGAACGAAAACAAAAACGCATCGACGAGACCAACTCGAATGCGCTTACGTCGATCATGAACCCCTGGTGAATGGCATCGAAGAGTCTCGAACGCCAGATCTCCAGGTCGGTGACGTCGGTGAAGTCGAGACCAAAGTCATTTCGCAGAAAGTCCTGTTGCGAGAGAGAGAAAAAGGGTTAATTGATGGTTTATTCTTTTTTTTTAGTTCTTGTTTACATTCTCTCTCTCTCTCTCCCTTCCCTCCCTCTACTCTCTCTCTCTCTCTCTCTCTCTCTCTCTCTCTCTCTCTCTCTCTCTCTCTCTCTCTCTCTCTCTCTCTCTCTCTCTCTCTCTCTCTCTCTCTCTCTCTAATAATTCTAATAGAGCTTAGAAAGAGAGCGAGGTTCATTTAAGAAGGATTCAGGTTCTTTACATTTGTTTGTCTGTATATCTGTTTATCTATCTATGTTGTCAACTGTGGATATATCTATCTGTATATAGTCAATCTATCTAACTGAATATATGTCGATATATCTAACAATATGTATATCTGTCGGTATATCTATCTATATGTATAGCTGTCGGTATATCTATCTGTCTATTTATCGATCTATTTCTGTATGTCGATCTATCTATTTGTATATCTGTTGATCTATCTATCTATAGGTCTATTAATTGATTTATCTATTTGCATATCTCAGTCTATCTATCTGTATGTTTGCCGATCTATTTATCTGCGTATCAGTTGATCTATCTATCTATATGTCTATTTATCGATTTATCTATCTGTACATCTCGATCTATCTATCTGTATGTTTGTTGATCTATCTATTTATCTGTCGATCCATTTATCTATATGTTTGTTGATCTATGTCTCTTTGTCTATCGATCAATCTATCTATCTATCTATCTTTATACACAATACATATACACAAATAAAACAACAGATAGAGGCTACTAAGAATAACCCTCACTGCTACGACAGACAACCCATACACCAAACAGGCTAGTTACGCGAGCCAAACAAGTCAACGACAGGTATAGCCAGAGGACCTGCATCACGGTATCGTCCTGCCTCGAGCCCCAAGCTCTTCCGGAGTTGTTCACGGTGAGCTTCGGGAAGTATCCGTCCTCGATGGGAGCTCGCCAGTTCTCGAGCTTCTGCACCCTCGGGAGGCCCAGGGAGAGGCGCTCCATGTCGTACCTGACGGAGGGGAGAGGGATGGTGGTTTGAGAGAGTCTGCTTTTTGTTGGTTTTAGTTGTTTTTTGCTATGTTGTACGGTGTGTTTCGTAGAGAAATGGACACACATGAACGTACACATATATACACATATCCACATCTATTTGTTTATCTATTTATATATACAGATCGATATTTCTTTCTCTCCTTTTTACCAGTCAGTTTTCAGCGAGGTTCTCCCTACCTGGCGACCATCTGCTGATGCATGTAGAAGAACAGTTCCCCCTTGCGATCTCGGTTGACGCCCATGTCGATAGGGTAGACGAGGTGCCAGTGCCAGTGGTGGGCGTTGATGCCATAGTCCTCCCTCCAGTAGGCCAGACGGTGCTCGGGTTTCAGGTGTGTCCCGGAGAACTCGAGTCCGTGCTCCACCACAACTGGCTCGGACTGCAGATGGCGCTCAAAGTTAGACGGGATGGAAAGGTAAATACTCAGAAGGTACAGCGGTAGCGTGTGTGTGCGTGTGTGTGTGTGTGTGTACGTGTGCGTGTGTGTGTGTGTGTGTGTGTGTGTGTGTGTGTGTGTGTGTGTGTGTGTGTGTGTGTGTGTGTGTGTGTGTGTGTGTGTGTGTGTGTGTGTGTGTGTGTGTGTGTGTGTGTGTGTGTGTGTGTGTGTGTGTAGCGTTCAAGAATATGATATAAACACCAGATCAAATTAAGCACAGAATTTCTACGTTGTATTTTTTTAGTACAATTCGTATCCACGTATCCTTACCGGACGCAAACAAAGTGTTTTTTACCTTTTTTTAACACTCCTTTCTTTAAATAAACAATGTTCCGTCACTCCTATTTAGGGAACCTGTCACGACAAGTTCCTCATAAGGGAATTTGACTATATGCTACAAGTGGATGATGATAGTGAAATAGAAGGAAAACAAGTAGGTTTCTATTAAATAATCTCTACACAAGATATTCACTACGAACGAAAAAAAAAAACACTACTCAACAAGAAAAGAAAAGAATTGAAACATACATATAAACGCAATTCCCCTATTCTTTAAAACTTGTTCTCTACCACAATCTTTCATAACCGAGGCCTAACATACAATTTCCCATTTCCAAAAAAAAAAAAAAAAAAAAAAAAAAGGGTTTTAAGCTTACCTGATTCGGGTCCGTTCGGTTGACCTCCAACTGCGCTTTCATTAGTTGTTCTTGAGGGATGAACTTCCCGGGAAACACTTCAATTATGCTCGGCAGACGGACGTTGCGAAGCTCCTGGAGATGATGAAGCGAGGGAATTAACAATTTTTCAAATTTATTTATCTGTCTACTTCTCTTTCTCTTTGTTTCTCTTT
>NC_091567.1:1948772-1990378 GCF_042767895.1 Penaeus vannamei
ACTAGCGGTTTGAAATTGGACTTCAAGGGCTACAACTTGGTGGTGATTTATCCTGTTTTATTGCGGACAGACAGACACCACCATGCATGTATGTATGGATGTATGGATGTGAATGGGTATTTTTTCAGCGCTGTTTTAAGGTTGTCGTTTTCATTCATACTTTTTTCCTGTATTTATCTTTGTTTTAGTTTTGATGTTACTTGGTAAGGAATGATTCTTTATCTAAATCAGTAACTTAATTATTATCTATGAATAGGGTTGATAATTTGAGTTGAACGAAGATGATAACAGTAACATCAACTTCATAACGTATAATTTGGACGTGATGAAAAAATGGCCTTGACCTCGTATATAAACATTTTTTCACCTTGAACTTGACAACGGGCAGCTGAAGTCATGACCAAACAGATTACGCACGATCCTGACCTTCACAACAGGCAATACGGCCTTGAGCAGGAATCGACCCCGAACGCTTTGCCGCTTGCGCTACAGTTGCAGCCCCCCCCCCCCCCCATGATGCGGCCGCAGGGAAAACGCCCCGAGTCGGTCCTAATCCCCCAGTCCGACTCTGTACACACATATATACATGCATACATACATACATACATATAAATATATACATATATGCATACGTATACTTATATAAACATCTTACGTTCTGTTTCGACGCCACTGGATATGTTACCAGTGGCTAAAATCACCAGTTCTTACAGAGTTTTACCGCTGGGACATTTTAAGACGATGATTTGTCATGTGGAAATCTGAAACGTGGCTTATCGACAGTAACGTGTCATCATAAGTGTGCCAAAATATCACTAATCGTTCTTGATTGGGGAGACTTTTGCCAAGACATAAGAGTTGAACACATTTGTTGAATATAATAGTTACCCCTTATAGTTTGCACAGCCAAACATTTTCTTTGTTTATCCTTAGTTAATTTATAATTTCTTGTGCCTAATTTTTGTGAATTTGAGTACAAATTTGTATTATGTGCTGGATGGACTTGGACTCGTACTTTATACAAAATCATAATTTATTTTGGCAATCAAAATATTCTTGTATGACGTAATATCGTAGCTTAGTAATGTGTGATTATTCCATATTCACCTGTTAAGTTTCCCCGAATCCTTTTTCGGTGTAAGGATTGGTTTTGGTATGCAGTACTAATTAAACTTACTCCAGCTGCCTATCTAACCCCCTTTTTATATCATCAATTACATGGAGTTGTAGATAATATGTTTGTATTTTCGGATTGGGACTCCTGCATCACCCTGTAAAGTTAAAATCAAAATAATAACAATGATTCTCTGGAAGTCCTGTGTTTCGAAAAATGGAGTCGGTTACTCAGATATCTCTATTTTCTCAAAGAGGAATTAATTTCTTGCCAACCAAAGAGACAATATCAATGGACTGACACACAAGAATCGTTTGCGTTCTTTCTAAAATGTAAATTAAACGATATAAAGTCATAAGTTTTATGGAAATATAATGTTTTGCATGTACGTTCATTCAAGAGGTTTGTCTTATCTCAAGCAGGTGTGTTACATTTTAATATGAAAATATTTTATTTAATGATTAATGCTGGTGATGGTATATATCATGATAGATAACCATCATCACAAGTAATATAAAATGTGATATTTTTCATTGTTTTATTACTGGCTCTGTCTTATGTATAATTCTAGGATTTGACCTACATTTTTCCGATTATCAAAATATTGCGAAATACATATCTTTAGCCTTTAATTTTGAGGTCTAAAATATACTATGGTTATCTACATACATCTTGTCTGTAATATGTAGATTCATAATAGCCTTAAAAACACTGACACACGCAGAAAAGCTTTATATATATATATATATATATATATATATATATATATATATATATATATATATATATATATATATAAAGGTCATATTTGTGTGAGTGTATGTACACACACACACAAATATATATATATATATATATATATATATATATATGTGTGTGTGTGTGTATGTGTGTGTGTATGTATACACACACAAATATATGTGTGTGTGTGTGTGTGTGCGCGCGCGCGTGCACACACTCACACACACACACACACACACACACACACACACACACACACACACACACACACACATACATACATACATATATATATATATATATATATATATATATATATATATATATATATATATATATATATATATATTCCTCTCTTGACAAATTCATTGCCGTGCATTACCTTCCCCGCCACGATAAGCTGCCGCAAACTATGTTAAACTCCGAGAATTCAATTCCGTATAAATCAGTCTTAGTATCTGCGTCTTTCTCACCCTGGATATATTCCCCTTCATGAAACAGATGAAACTCTTGCTTATCTGTACTGATTGTTCACTCTTCATATGCACGGTCATAGAAGTGCTTAAGGAGGATAATGATTTTATATATGTCGTTCATTATTTTCATAGTTATTTTTGTTGTTATCATATATCATTATGTATTTGTAACTTGTCTGTCGTTCATATCGAGCATAATACAATCACTTGTCTGTTACACAAGAATTTCTGAAAGTAGTCTACCATAGCTGCATCAATCACAGCCTTTCATAAGAACCATACTTCAATTGTCTGCCTGTTGCTACGTAAAATAATATTATTGGGTGATACTTTAAAGAAAAGGTTTACTAGACAACATACTCTTTGTGGGAGAGGCCTATTTTCCACTTTTGTGAAATGTTTCTCATATTTTCATTTATATCTCAAACCGATACTGTAAATGTGAAAAGTAAAAGTATATTTAAATGGGGTTTTACGTAAGGAAAAGTAACCCTTTCTATTATCTTAGGATTAAATACGTTCTTAGTTACAAAGTAGTAAATATATAGATGCAGTAATAACAGAGATATAATTAATCAAAGTCGCAGCTAATTAAACGTTTTGTAAAATTCAGTACGCTTGTAGTCTCCTGTAGTGACACTGGCTTTTCTGCTTCGATACACTGACGGCACGAATAATACATGAAATATTTGTTCACCAATTATTCATAAGATATTCATATGTCAGATTATCAATAAATACATCATAACAAAGATGGGATATTTGCTTGCTTGGATCATGTATTAATATAAAAAGTTCTTTCTTTCTTTCTTTCTCTCCTTTCTCGGAGAACCACACGCGGGGCCACTCTGACACTTTTATTATAGCAAGTAAATAATCAATATACTTCATTTAGTAATCAATATAGACGTATAATGTATAGTGTATAATTACCGGGTATCGTGATTTTGTAAGTGTTACCTCGCGTGGCCGGATGATACACGAGGTCGGTGTCGAAAGTCCGGTGATTGAAGTAATCTGACACTAATGGCAGATGCCTTTGACACACTGCTCTGGACGTGACAGCGTATGCGCGTAAGTGCGATGAACGCGAGGACTTCGGTTTAATTGGATTTCCTGCTGTTGGGTGGTTCGGTTGTTTGTTTTATTTGTTTGTTTTATTTGTTTTGGTTTGTTATCGTATGAGGGGATTTTTTTTTTTTTTGCAGTATTTAGTAATTTGTGAATTGTTAGCATGTATTGTTGGTTTCTTTTCTGGTGGATGAGATGAATTTGCATCTTCCTGTATTCCTGGCCCAGTTAATCTAATGAGTAAACTAATTTGTACGGAGCGGCATAATTGTCACTTGATAAGGTTAATTGCTAACCTTTATCGCGGGAGTGGCCGTTATTAACACGACCTTGAGTGCACGCAGGACCCTTGCAATGCAACCTGCTCACACTGAGGGCAGGTCTCATCGACTACCTCTCTTGCCGAGCATATTAGGGCATTCACGAGGATACATTCTATTTCCTCGAGACATTTCCTCCTTCTGTAGAAATGGAGATCGAAAGAGTCACCCAAACACGAGTCGGTGTCCTCACGACCATGAGTGCTGCGGGAGTTCTGCTGCTGTCGCTGCTGTCCCTGGCCGGCGGGGGGAGCCCTCAGTGCATCTCCAAGAACGACGAAATGTCCCCCCCGCCGCGCCCGGACCTCGGCCACATCGCCCCCTTCAGCGTCGCGCTCTTCAGGGAGGTCCTGCCGTCGAAGGGGAACTTCGTCTTCTCGCCCTACAGCGTCTGGACCGCCCTCGTCCTGGCCTACTTCGGGTCCGGCGGGAACACGCAGACCCAGCTGGAGCAGGTCCTCCAGCTGACCAACAAGGCGGACACCCTGGCCTTGTACAGAGCCGTGACGGAACTGTGAGTAGAGGTTTGATGCGAGTGAGATTACTGGTGTGCGGGTGATTGTAAGGGCGATGGACATCTTGGTAACAGGGAATATAATGGCAGTAAGGACATTTTGTTGGCAGACTGGATGGCGATAGTTATAGGGAGAAAAAAGAGGGTTAAATGTGACCTTAAAATTAAACTACTAAACAAACAGAAATACACATATATTATATTTTGATTTAATAAACGGCATAATATAGCAAACGTTAGAATGAAAAATAACTAGGATATCTTTATAAATGGCAAAGGGTTTCAGTTAAAAATATCATGCATTATCCAAGGCGTAGAGATAATAATAGTGGTAATGATAATAAATATAATGATGACAATAAAACATCCAACAGTAATTATAATGATGATAATGAAAATGATAATCAATTGATAATTCGAGTGATAATGATGATAATAACGATGTTAATGGTGATGATAATAATAATGATAATAAGAATAATGATTATGATAATAATAATGAAAATAAGAATAATGATTATGATAATAATAATAATAATAATTACAATTATAATGGTAGTGGCAATGGCAATAATAATGATGGTAGTAATAAAAATAATGGTAATGATAATAACAGTAATAATAATACTGATAATAATAATAATGTTGATAATAATAATAAAATTGATGATAAATATAATGATGATACTGATAAAAGATAATTATGATGATAATGACGCTGGCAAAAATGATTATATTGATGATAATGACAATAATAATAATAATGATAATAATAATAGTAATAATAATAATAATAATAATAATAATAATAATAATAATAATAATAATAATAATAATAATAATAGTAGTAGTAATAATGATAATAATGATAATGATAAGAATGGTAATACTGATACTGATGATAATAATGATACTGAGAATGATAACAATGATATTGATGATATTGAAAATGATAGAAATAATAATTACGATACTTATGATGGTGATGATGGTAATAATGATAATCATTATAGTAATGATAATGATAGTAATGATAATGAAGGTAATGATAATGAAGGTAATAATAATGATAGTAATGATGATAATAGTAATATCAATAATAATGATAATAAACATAATGATGATAATGGTGATGATAGTAATGATAATGATAACAATGATGATAATGATAATAACATAATTAGTAGTATAAGTCGTAGATATATCTTTATTAATATCATGGTCAGCTTCAACATCAGTACCATTGTTAGTTTCATTGTCCTAATCTTGATAATTGTTATCTTCATTATTGTCATTACTATTACTGATATCATTATGATTATTATTTTTTATTAGTATTATTACTTCCGTAATCATTATTATTTTTATTACTAATAATGTTTTATCATTGTTTTTAATTATTATTACTATTGTTCTTATCATCATCGTTATCATTGTTGTTGTTATTATCACTATTACTATTATCATCATCATCATTATTATTATTACCATTATCATTATTATTGTTGTTATCATTATCATTTTTATGGCCAATATTATTATTCTTATTATCATTATTATTATTATCATTATTATCATTATTATTATTATCATTATTATTATCATCATTATTATCATTATTATTATTGATTTTTTCCGTTATCATTATCATCATCATTACTGTTATCCTTATCATTATCATCATCATTGTTATTATTATTATTATTATCTTTACTGGTTTTATTATAATTATGATTATAATCATCATTACCATCATTATTATCATTATTATTATTATCATTATTATCATTATAAATACCATTATTATATTAGCATTGTCATTATTGTTGCTGTATTACTGTTGAAACTGATATAAGTAAGATTGTTGCTGCTGTTGCTTTTATTATCAATATTATCACCAACACTATCATCACTATCATTGTTATCATTATTATTACTATTATTGATTATCAATATCATCATTATCATTTTGCCACTATCATTATTATTGTTATCATCATCATAATAATTATTGTCATTTACTATTAGCATATTACCCAAAGAATGTTTAAGTCATTATTATTATTATTACTGTTATTATCATTATTTTCATTCTTATCATTATCATTCTTATCATTATCATTCTTATCATTATCATTCTTATCATTATCATTCTTATCATTATCATTCTTATCATCACCATTAATATTATATCATTATTGCCATTGCATTATTATTATGACTGTTATCATTATCATAATTAGTAGTAGTAGTATCATGATTGTAATTTTTACTATAATCACTATCATTATCATTATTTTTTATTACTCTTATTGTTATATTTTTTGTTATTGCCATTGTCATACTCATGAGCATGATTACTGTTCTTGATATTATTCTAGTTCCAATTATAATTATTATTGTTGTTATTATTGGTAGTATTATTGTTGCTATCATTATCATGAATGCCATTATTAATACTGCTATCATTATTATTGTCATTGTAATTATCATCCATATCATTATCATTATCATCACCATCATTATTATTACTTTCATCAACATTAATATCAAAATCAGAAATCATTATCAATTAATATGTGAATATTATATAATGTGTGTAAACAGATATTTTCAATATGCATATTATATACACATAGATTTGCGAGATATAGCTTCGCTCGGGCTTTGTTTCATGTGTGGCCGGCCCTGTGGCAGCACATACGGAGAGGGGGGTGGGAGCATAAAAGAGAGAAAGGGGAGGCAACACTGTGAATACGGCCATGTGAGGACAGGTGAACGGTCAGATCAGAGGATCAGGCGATCTATACAAAGGGTGGCCGGTTTAAGGGAGAAGGCGGAGGATATGGGAAGGAAGGAGACTGTCGTCTGGTGAAAAAACTGTTCAAGTTGAAATTAGGTCCGTCTACCTCGAAGGTAGGCACCTATGCTGTTCCTTGTGCCTCCTGTCATAAGCAGTACTTAGTCGAGACAGGCGAAAGTTTCACAGTCTGTCTCAACATGAACACACGATAACCAGGAGACGCAACAACAACGCCCTCTTCTGCCACCAGTGGGACACAGGCCATCAGATGGATTGGTCAACTGCACGTATTGTCTTCCCTTCCGTTGATGCCTAGTTAGATTAGCGAAGTCTAGCTGCGCCCTGGCCTTTCTCTGGAATGGCCCAGTCCGTGTCGGCTATTTCTAGCTGTCTCACGTGTTTTGTTTGAATTGTTTGCTTAACGTGGAGGCTGGATTGCCAGTTAGCGCTCCAGTTTCCTTTTTACCGGCCGGCGGCTGTGGTGGGAAGACCTTGTCTCAGAAATTGTGTGCTCACAATTCTGTAAGTAATGTGACAGGCTGGCGTTCGGCTCGCCGCAATGCTTACAATTCCTGTCGACCACGTCTTCAATAATTTGCCAAGCGCATAGGTAAACTAGTCTTAATCTGTGCAGTATGACTTTGGCCCCTCTGTTTATTTTTGAAGGAAGTGCCAGTGGCTCAGCCTGTGGCGTTTGAGTACTATCTGGCTGAGGGCGAGCTTGTGAGATTTTCTCTATGTCTGCGAGATAATGGCAAGCGCAGTAGCGTTGGGCCTGTGGCTCGATATTCTTTAGCTTGGGTTGACAATCATAGAAGTTAGAGGCATGGCCCTGTCCTTTTCGGCTAGTCTGTCAGTAAGCTTGGATGCCTATCTAGCTTGGGATCCATTTTATGATTATTATTCTACCCAGATCAATGATCGCCTGTGCTATGGTGAGGACAGTGGTCAGGAGGTAGATGCCGTTGGCCATGCTGTGTTGTAGACAGTGGCTGATCTCGAGTCTGTATATGACCACGCGTGGGTCAGGGCTCCCATGATCGCAACTGTTCTGCTTGGAGCGGAGAGGCATTGTCAGTGACCCAGATGTATGTGGCATCCCATGCTGCGAAGCCGCCACCTCCAGTGTGGTTTATTGGATCCACGGATATGCCCGTGAAATAGGCTCTACTAGCCGGGGGAGTTATTTGAGCAATGACCCTTTGTAGTTGTACCTTTAGGGGAGGCATAGAGTATTTTTTTTTCCCCTGACAAGCACAAGACTGAGAACTCGACCAAGGTGTTTGCCCACGGCGGGGGTTCTCTATAGCAAAGGCTATATAAGAAAGATAGGAAAGCACGTATTACACCGAATAAAAAAAATCTGAGGCCCAAAACTTCATATAGTGCCCTCTATTGTTCAGATATACAACTAAAAAAGGAGAGCGGTTATAGGGGGGACTATAAATTTATAAAGTTTATTATTTATTTTTTTAAGGTCTACTCTCAGTTGAAGTTTTACAAAGTATTTTTTTTAATGAGAGACTTAAAATATATCTATTAAATAACTACTTTATATATTTATTTCGTAATTTGCATGAAATTATATAATTATTTTATTCTTTAATATTTTTTTTCTTATTAGAGATTTCTTTACATACATTAAAATAATGTTTTGCACTTTTTTCAGAATATAACAATAAAACATTTATTTAATTAACATTTAATAATTATCTCATGTGTATGCATATTTCCATATCATAAAAATTGTCCATTATTTAAATACTATACAATCATATTCCAGAAAATATCTTTGCTGTTAATACGATGAACATGAACTTAAATTCAACAAACTCTACAATTTATCAAATCAACAAATCTGTTAAATAAACCACAATCATTCGGCATTATTAAATTCTTCATGTTTTTCATTCATTTATCTTGTGTCATTAAATCAATTAAAACAAAGCACATTTGTGTAAAACATTTTTTTTATTTGATTTCAAGACATTATCAATAAAAGTATAAATAAAAGTAGGCCTACAATTAAAACAACAGACGTTTCATAGTAAATAAACAGACGATACATCGCGTACACAACGCCATCTATTGTTCAGATATTACACTATCCGCCAACCGCTGGGGCTCACAGGCTTTTGCCATGCTTTCCAATCTTTCGTATTTAGTCTGCTCTATAGTTAGGGTCGGGGGAATCCATCCTCTTGATAGGCAGTTGTTGTTTGAGCTAAAAGCTTAGATCAACACTGGCTGTGTGTGGGATCCAGGAGTTGTCAGCAAACATCTGGTAGTCCTGCTATTGGCGTCTGAATAGTTTCTTTGTCTCATGCATGTATTCTAAGGCCTGTATGACCTTAGAAAGCCTGGCGAAATCTTCCTTAATAAAGCTGCCTAATTCCAACTTGAACAACGGCTTTTCTCCTGCCAACAGTCTCCTTGCTTCCCACTTTCTCCCTTTTCTCCCTTGTGCCGGCATGGACCGTCTGCTCCTTCGACCTGATCTGACCTCCCTTCGCTTCCGGTCACCTGCCCTTACCTGCTCAGTGTTCAACGCATTGCCTCTCATCTTTCACGTTTATACTCCATCCTCTTCCTTTCCTCTTCAGATCTGAAGATGAACTCTTGGAGGATTTCAAAATTGTTGTCTCATTTTCTATAAATTTGTGCATTGTGGGTTTTCTACGTGCGTGTGCGTGTGTGCGTATAGCAGGGTTCGTACGGGTATTGGAGAATCATGGAAATAGAACTTTTCGGACCTGGAATATCTTCGATTTATTTTTTCAAGTCTGGAAGATCATGTACTTTGTTTTCGTCTGAAAAATCGTGGAAATTTGGTATTTGTGTCTTTTATACGTTTTACTTCTGTTTTATTTTTTTAAGTTTATATTCTGAGAAAGTCTTCAGAAAGAAATCAAAGTAATTGAGGTAACTGAATGAAAAGTTGAAAAATTATATAGCCTATATTGATACATGCTGACGCATTATAAGCAACAAGTCACTGAAAAGTTTATGAAATACACCAACGAGTCATTGCTTAAATCTTTTACATTTGACAGCATTAGCTTAGAATTGTACATATTGTAATGGGACACATGTATTGTGAATATTCATCAAATGTTCAAAGTAAACTGAAAAGTCATAGACAATCCCAAACCATCTCTGGAAAGTCATGGAATTTCGATACCAAAATGGGTAAGAAACCTGGTATAGATATTTTATATACATTTACACACATACAGATATATGTTTGTGTGAATGTGTGTTTAAACATAGTGACCATGCCCAAAGAATTCTGAATGCTTATTTGTTGGATGATCGTTTTTACTGAAAATAACATTTATGTTCCTATACTACACACTCAAAAATACACTATATACTATCGTATCATACTATACGATACGTAATACTAATCTCCATTACATTACCACCCAATATATCGCGCTAAACAAATGTTACAAACACGATCAGCCCCAAATCACAATACTTTCTTCCCCCAGACACGAGGCACAGGACACCAAGCCAAACTACACTCTTAACGCCGCTAACAAGCTGTTCGTGCAGGAATACTACCCCATTTTCGAGTGTGTGCGCCACGTGCTCGCCAACAAGCTGCAGACGGTCAATTTTCGAAGGGTGGGTGAGGTTGCTGATGACTTTTGTTTTATTTTCTTGTTCTTCGTTGATTTTCTAGGATTGAGGCTTATCTATCTTATATGCACTTGTATTTTCTTCTCTGTATATTCTTCTTTTATTTCATTTTATCGTTTAAGGGGATAGACTACTGAATCATATTGACACGGTCTCTGAAGAGAGAGAGAGAAGGGGGAGTTAAAGAGAGAGGGAGAGGGGAGGATAGGTGTGGGAATGAAGAAAGTGAGGTAGATATATGTAGATAGTGAGAATGAGAGCATTCATAGATGTGCTGCTGTAGTGGTCCCCCCCTGTTCTCAAAGAAATACTGGCATTCTCGTTAGAAACCTGCGAGGATGATACCAGTAAAAAATAATTCTATACAGAAAAAAATTAAAAAAGAAACGAAACTCGATCAATTGCTCTCTTTGTCAGTCATTGCAAAAGTGTTCGGAAAGTTGCTTGTACAGAAATTGTGTAAGTACCTCTAAAAACAGTATATTTCATCTACAATCAACACCAGGTCTCTTAATACTCCTCGATAGATGGAGTTAACACATAGGCAGAAGAACTGACACTGATTTCATTGCACTGGATATAACGGAATCATTTTATACCGAGTGACGTGATAGACTTTAAAAAATCAATAGGCTAGGGATAGTGGGAAACGTTTTGGTACTCCTAACAGACTAACACTTAATATAATCCCTATTGTGGTTGTAGGAGGGAAAGAATCAGAAAGATACTTAATAAATGTTGGTGTTCCACGAGGCAGTTTCCTTAGAAAATTAATGTGGTGTTCACTAAGAGAGTGGCATATGAAAATTATTTTACTGTTCATGTGAACTTCCCCAAATATGACACCAATACAAAAACACACACCTGCAAAGAATCATTGATGCTGCATCCAACTGAGGTTCCTGATGTTAAATACAATTTGTTGCCGAAAAAAATACATCAAGAATAAGGGACCGGGCCACAAGACACTGAGCTCTCCTTTTGCAATAACACCGTCTAAGAGAGCAAGATTTCATCAACGTATTTGGAGTTACTTTCAATCATGACAGAACTGTGGTGAACATACCGGAAGCCACGTAGAAGCCGACTGCTCCATTTCCTTACTCCAGAAGATACCCTACAGCTTAAAAGGTCCTAACTACATTCTGCACTGGAATCCATAGCCTGGGCATGGGACGGAGCAGCTCAAACGCATCTTAGACTCCTAATCGCAATTCAAAACATGGCAATTAAACTCATTTCTCGAATATCCAGTGCAGATGTTGCAAAGTCGTGGTTCTCTACAGTGCTCAACATTCAGACGTCCCTCACCTGGAACCATTACGAAGCAAAAACACAAAAAAGCAGAACCTAACAACCCTAAATTCTGTTTAAGTGAACACTTAACATTCCAAAAGACATGTTGACAGATAAGTAGGTCTTTGTAATAGCATACAATACGGCTTTCTGTTTATATAAACCCTGTCAAACATTCGAATGTTTTGAAGTGGAATTCATACTCAAAATTTTCCCTTTGTAGAATTTACAGGTTTTGAGAGATATTTAACCTAATAAAGAACATGATACAAATTTCTTGATAAAAGTAGGAGAGAGGGAGAAAGGGAGAAATTCTAGGATACCAATTTACAGGTTTTACGAGCCATTTAACCTAATAGGGAACATGATACAAATTTCTTGATAAAATTAAGAGGAGAAGGAGGAGAGAGAGAGAGAGAAAGAGAAATTCTAGGATACCAAATTACTTTCCACAAACTCCGAGACGAGGCGAATAACCCTCCCACCCCCCTTCCAGTCCCACAAAGCCGCGGAGACCATCAACCAGTACGTCCGAGACACGACGCGCGGCAAGATCTCGCAACTCGTGAGACCGCGCGAGATTTCCCGAGCGCACATCGTCCTCGCCAACGCCGTCTATTTCAAAGGATTGTGGGAGCAGCAGTTCCAGCCGGACAACACCCACCTGGAGAAGTTCTATCCTGCTCCGGATCAGCACGCCTTTGTCGACATGATGACGCAGGAAAATAAGTTTCCAATCGGTAATAATTACATAGATATATTTTTTATGCTAATTTGGAATTCAATTTCTATCTCTGAGTTATTAGACTTTTTGCAATGTTTTGGCTTTGGGACTGAATTGTGGTTATCCATCTTCTTCTTTTATTATCGTTTATTATAATGTTTATCCTTTTATTCGCCAGAAGTGTACCTTTGTCTGATGGGTAAGAATACTCATCTATTACCCATCGTAGAATCTCATAGGATAACGAATGGAAATATTTGATTTGCATGCAGACAATAATTGCAGCAGAAAAATTGGTTTTAAACTTCTGTAATTTGCGTGGATATTTTGATGTAATGTAAATCACCAAATGATTACTTGCTACTGATAGGTGCGTTCATGGTACTCAGTGTTTATATTGTGTATAAAAAAAGTTAATTTAAGACGTCTTTCACATTTCTTGGGTGCCACAACATAGATAGAGATAGAGACTTTTTTTTACATTGGCATCTCAAGACGATGTGGTAACAAGGTTATCCTCACCCTTATCTTAATAAGTCCCTGTGTTGGCTCACAGTTCTCGTACAAAAATTATGTATGTTACCAGATCATAATCTAAAATACAAAAATACAAATATTCAGAGTCAGTGGTCTACAGAATCGGAAGATCCTACGCACACTCACAGACGTTTTGTGAGGCACTGAAGGCGACCTGTAAGTGTAGCTATTTAAGGACAGGCGCTCAGGTCGTCTCGCATTATGCAAACATATAGGTGTACGAGTATAATGTCTGTAACAGTTCTGTATGCTGTTAACAACCTGTCTCTGTCGTTTATATTTAGTGAGACCCGCTGTCTCTGAAATCTAAACTTTAGTATTATGGGGCTCCACTTTGCCTTTATCGTGTCCATATATTATTTCTCCAGCATATCTCGAATGCTTGTCCACTCGTCTTGCACAAATTCCCATTTATTCAAGAGTTTTTCTTTTTCTTGGTCTTTTCACTTCAGCAGGAGTGACCTGAAAATCGCAGAGGTTGCTCCTCCCACTACACATACTGTTATTTATTATTTTCCTTTAATAGTTATTTCACAATCTGAATCTTGTTCCTTTGCAGGAATACCTTTATGTTTAATTTCTGTGTCTTTGGGGGGAGTTTCTTTTACAGTCTCCTCTCCATATTTCTGTTCTTCGGTTTCTCCGTTCGTAACTTGGGCCAGTTTCTTTTCTATTACATCTATTTTTGCATCAGTATCTAGATCATCCAGGTGGTTTCAGATATCTACTTCCTAGAAAAATCCACATCACTACTCTACGGCACTTCCTTCACTTCCTGCAGGGCACGCCGCGGTTGGGCCCTGCAGGCACTGAGGACTGTAGTTGTCGCCTCCTTCGGCACCTCTCCCTGCGTGGTGACCGGCCCTTCTCCATTTTCTGCGACTCCATGCTGGGGAACCGCCGAAGTAATCTTTAATTGTGGTCTCGCCCCTGCATGCAAGAGACCCGGCATTGTGGAGGCCTCCGAAGTTGTAGCAGCTAGGCTTAACCCTTTCCCCCTTCTCAATTTTGGCCCAGCAGATTCGCGTCATGTTTCCTACCGTAGAACCTGCATCGAGTATCCTGTTGACAGGCCCATGACTTGTGGCCCCATTGGCAGCATATGAGGCACATGGCTGGCGGCTCCACATACGGTGCCACCCTCTTGTACCCTCTCTGGCACTTCCCCTTTCACGAGGGCAACGAGCTGAGTCCGCTCCTCGTCCCTTGACGTATGCTTCTTAACCCACACAAATCTCTCGTCGTCCAGCAGAAGGTCTGGGTCCAGTATGGTTGGATATTGAAAAATTATCATCTTAGTGAACTTTTCCTCAGTCTTTGGGGCAGTCATAACTGTCCCATTGTATCCCAAAGTCGCCAGGGTCTGCTCCTGGCCTGCCCGTATGGTGAGATAAAGTCCCCCTATTCTTTCCTTCAGCGATGGCTCGAAATCATTGTGGTCCTGGCCTAGTTGCATGGCCCACCTTAATTTCCCCAGGAAACTCTTGGCGCAGTCCTGGGGCAATATCAGTCGCTTCCTGCCCTTCCCACCGTTTTCGTCGTTCTTCTTCTCCCGCTCGCATCCACTCTCATTGTCACTCATGTCCACGTTTCCTTCACGTCTCCCCCTCTTATGGGCTTCACCTCCACAAGCAACATCAGACATGCTGGTACTTGGAGAGGAGGTGACCCGCTCCCTGGCCGAGGTCTAGGTGGGGTCGGGAGAACTCACGCCTGAGGACAGTACTGTAAACACGTCCTAATTCTACGGTATACACCGTGACTAAAAGAGAGAGAGAGAGAGATAAGAGAGTGGGGGGTTCACAGAGAGAGAGAGAGAGAGTCATTGAGAAAGAGAGAAAGTGATTCATTGTGTGTGTAACAAAGTAGATAGAAACAAAGAAAGAACGAGAGAGTGAGGGGGAGAGGGAGAAAGAGAAAGAAATGATGCGGAAGAAGGGAGGGTGAGAGAGAGAGAAGACGAAAGAGGGAGTGAAGAAGAGAAAGAGAGAGGGGGGAAGGGAATGAAGAATAAAAAGAGAAAAAGAAGAGAGGGATGGAGGGGGAGAAAGGGAACGAGAGAGAGTCTTATAAATGAATCGATGCATCAATTTTATTCGATACATTGTGGGAACACCCTAATGACACAGATAAAATGATAGCTATTGAGTAGCTAAGGTGATACTGATACCAATACAAAAGTATCGATCGATATATGCACGCTGATACATGTTTCGCGATACTACCCATCTCTGGTCTAAAAGTATCTTGGAATAAGACCAAGGTGCAGGATCACAGGGGTCCTTCTTGGAGATCCTATCCGGCTCGAACATGTAGTTGGCATCGAAATCACATAGAGCTTTACATATCTAGTAGTGTAGTCTATGACCCTAAGCTGTTAGACCAAGAAGTCAGTAGGCGGATTGGCCGGGCAGCAAATGCCATGAAATCAATTGATAAGAGTATTAGGAGACGCCAGTATCTTTACAAAAGGATTAGACTATGTGTCTTCAAAGCCTTGATACTTCCAGTCTTGTTCTATAAAAGCGATAATAGGATGTAGTCCCATGCATTGGAGTCGTCTTGGTGCCTGTAGCTACCAATCCTTTCACACGATCATGGGATGCAAACCAACGGTTCCACTGTGAGACTGGTGTAAGACTTATTGCTTACACTATTCGGGATTGCCCACTCAGGCTATACGGACACCTGGACTCGATTCCCTTAGTTTGTCACCTCTAGACACCCCATGGGACGACCCAGGAAGTCGTGGCTTGGGTAGACTGATTAGATCTGTCTCGAGGAGTTAAAGAAGGGTCGAGGAGGCGCGAAAAGGGAGCCTAGTGGATGAGGATCCGGAAATACGTTCTTCACGGCATTAACCACACTGACTGATAGATTGAGAATTACTAGATACATTTCTGAATAAGTGGATTTGATAAGACTGTCCATTAAAGTGAAAAATGACTTGAGGTGATCTACAAACATTTTCGTTCATCATGCAAAATTCAGATAATTCCTTCTTCTCCACTGGCAAGGTCGTAGTTCACTGCAGTACTTCTAAATGGCTGCTGTAGATAATTAGCTGCGGTTCATTACTGTGACTTTGATTCTTAAAGCTAATCTTAATCCATCTTATTCTAGGAAAATTGGTGTATTCCTCCAATTCTAAATCAGACTATATACCTAAGATTAGACTTCAAGGCCTAATTCCAGATCTAAATCAAAGCCTAAAAATTGTCATAGATCATTGTTTAGACCTCAACCTCGAACTAAGACTAAAACCATCCCCCAAAAAAACTCCAATCAGATTCTGATCCCAAAACCCGTTGCAGGTTACTCGGGCGATCTAGACGCGCAGGTCCTGGAGATCCCTTACCGAGAGCGGGGCGCCTCCCTGTTCGTGTTCCTCCCGCGGGATCGCAACACCGGCCGCGAGTTGGACGACATGCTGCGCCAGTTCCAGCCCGCTTCGCTCAGGCCTGCCATCGGGAACCTGGTCAAGCGCGACGTCCTCCTCAAGTTTCCGAAGTTCAGACTCGAGAACAGCCTCCGGAGTGAGCTCACGGGGGTAAGTCTGCCTTTGGTGAGATAGCGCGTAGCTGGTTATAGAGAGACTGAAAGAAAGACAAACTGACTAACTGATAGGCACACAGAATGACTGACAGATGGTTATGCATAATTATCTATGCAGATATATACACTGACATTTATTGCTTTGTTTTATTCGGGCTTCATCTTTATGCATCCTCTTCCTTCCATCCTTCATCAAAATAAGATCATTTAAATATTGCACCACATGTAGTACAAAGATCACTTAAAATGTCGGTAGGAAACACCATTACATGCGCTGTCCTTCCCAGGCTCTCATCCGCCTGGGCATCGAGGACCTCTTCACCACGGAGGCCAACATGCGAGGCTTCTTCCCCACGGGCGGCCTGAAGGTGAAGGACGGCGTGCACAAGGTGATGGTCGAGTTCACGGAGGAGGGCGCCGAGACCAGTCCGATCCAGACGAAGGTGTTCGGCCGCCTCTCCCACCCGCCCCGCCGCGTGCCCTTCGTCACCAACCGGCCCTTCCTCTTCCTGGTCCTCGATAACTACACCAATAGTATCCTCTTCCTGGGGGTGTTTAGAAAGCCTTAACATCAGCGCCGGAGGGATAGTGGTCCTGGGATAGGAAGATAGGTAGTCCATATAATATGTATTTTTATACCAATGGCAATTCTATTCTCATTTTCTGAATAAACCTCTCAGTGTTAGGTGTTGAGTTTCGTTTCACGGTCTGTGGTGACACTCACGACTGATCTTGAACCCTTGTGGGCGTTAGTTTTATATAAAAAGGAAAAATTGTATTACTCATTGATGATGAACAGCCTTGAAAATCTGTTATCAGATTGGAAATGAAATTTTGTGTTTTCACGAACTATGGGATTTGATTTGCTGATTTTGAAAAGAACAGGAACGAGATTGAAATTAGCTTTACGAGCTCGTTTCAAATTTCGAAAGGATTTTGACATGTACATTATTGGATCAAAAACGTGCGATAACAAATTGTAAGAGTAATAGATCAAAAAGATATTTCATAAAAGATTCCATTAAACTTGATGAACTCCTGATCACTAAGAGACAGACTACCTTTAATGATCGGTTGCAGGTTGCAGAGAACTTTCTCAGATAAATGTTACCCTGAAAGTTAATATTGTAAAAATAGAAAGGTTTCTGGAACTAGTACACAATAAATATATCCTGAATTGGAAATACCACTTCGTACTCTGAACGTTCATCATCATAACCAAAACTAAAACTCAGATCACTAAAGACAAATAAATAGTAGAAAATTTGATATAATGATTGAGCATCTTATATATATAAATATATATATATATATATATATATATATATATATATATATATATATATATATATATATGTAAATGTATATATATTTATATATATAATTGTATATATATATATATATATATATATATATATATATATATATATATATATATATATATATATAATAGATAAACATCCAGCTAATGCGTAACTACTCAGGTACAGCTTGTGTAAAACTCTACGGTCTGATACGCCCGATTTCATTACGAATTTCAAGACTGTGCGCATAAATCAGCTGACAGGTTTTGGATCTGATGTAACCATAGCTTTTATCGCTGATTTTTCTTCATGTTTAGAGTAAATATACCAACAAATTCTGGAATTCCCTGACATCGGCTTGATTAAGACTATATTGTGGTGGGTCACGTGTTTCCTGTGTAACTAGTGTTAATTAAAAAAATCTGTTGCTAAAAATTATTTTGTGATATAGAGACAGAAGTACTACATATGACTGATGCTGTGATCCTAATAAAGGAGTTGGATTAGCTTTATTGTTAGGCACAGCAATGTCATCGTTGCTTGGACACTAATTTTCCAGTTCCGTTAGTTATTCCACTTATTAAGGAATGTAGAGATTCTATACGTTTATGTGTATTTGTGCATAAACATGAATATATGTAAATATACATACATATATATGTGATAGATATACATATAAATACAGAATAAATATATGCATATATCTATGTATGTATCTATCTATATCTATCTATACCTCTATCTATCAATCTATCTAAGTGTGTATGTTTGTATATTATACACACATACGCACAAACAAACACACACACCTATGTATATATATATATATATATATATATATATATATATATATATATATATATATATATATATATATATATACATATGTGTATATATACATGCTTGAATACACGCCTATGTGTATGTGAGACATTGGATGTGTTAATAAGAAAAGGTTTTGATAAGAGTGGAGAGCCTCAGCCAAACGCTTGATGGAGCCTATCTTGGATGAAAAGAATATTCCTTACACCACAGATATGAAGAAAAAAATCCAATAGCACACGCCCCTGCACAAGGGAAGGTACGCCCTCGAGGCTGTGACATCCCGTAAAAAAAAGGAAAAAAAAGTAATATTTCAGCAACGTTTTATCAATCTCCGCAAGCGTGTCCAGTATCTATCGAAGTTCATTTGTTTTGTTTGTCTTGTTTCGCTTACTTGTTCACTAATGAACTATCAACAGCAGATGAATGTCAACCAAACGATGCAGATTTTCACATAAAAAACAGTAGTATAGATTTCCTGAAAATTAGGGAAGATATTAACTGATAGATCACGCGAAATGAGCTTTAAGTTAGCGGGCAAAATAAATTAAAGTTAAATAGCTGGGTCTAACTTTCATAGCAGATCAATATTCAAAGGTCACACTGACCGTTTAATAAGAGGCTGCAATAAATCACTTAATCACTTAGCTTAGATCAGGAACTTAGCATTAGATAGAGTGACCTCACCAGCACAACGTATATATATATATGTGTGTGTGTGTGTGTGTGTGTGTGTGTGTGTGTGTGTGTGTGTGTGTGTGTGTGTGTGTGTGTGTGTGTGTGTGTGTGTGTGTGTGTTTTCAACGCCAACACTGAAAGAGAATAAAACTATTTAGGAATAAGTATTTATATAAATGCGAATAGGGTTGTCCCACCAATCCCTCGTACAGAATCACATTGCACTCAGAATGGCGGCATTTCTTTTCCCTTCGTCATTTCTGTTCTGTGCATGATCTTAAACATTGGAGATTGCATTGTAACAAGCAGAGGTCTGGTGATGTCCTGGGCCAACTCCTTGACGGCATGACCAAAAGGCTCATGTATAGGGTCTAGCACTGAGAAATATTATAAGAAATGGAGATATTTTGAATATGTAAACACAAGTTAAATGTTAAATAAATACTTTATTGGATTTAGATATAAATTTCATGCCCAAGGCCACTGCTCCTTTGACCCCTTCCTCGGGTGTGTGTGTGTGTGTGTGTGTGTGTGTGTGTGTGTGTGTGTGTGTGTGTGTGTGTGTGTGTGTATTTATATATATATATATATATATATATATATATATATATATATATATATATATATATATATATATAGACATATATATATATATATATATATATATATATATACACACACACACACACGCACACATATATATATACATATATATATATATATATATATATATATATATATATATATATATATATATTCGTCTGCTAAACGGAAACAAAAGACGACCGACGGATGGTGACGTCACTGCGGATTTTTTTTTCCAAATGTTTTTTTTTTATGCAAATGATGAGAATTACATCATGTTTTTTTCCGTTCGTGTTGAAGTGTTTAGTTGTCCGAATAAGATGTCTGCTTTTTTGGAGGGGAAATGGTTGTGCGAATAAGCTAATGTGCTCGGATGTGTCTCTTTTCGAAATGGTTGTGCGAAAGCAATATCGAATTTTAAATAAATAAAATATAAAAATTGCTGAAACCATCATGGTATGAACTGTTATGATATGGCAGACTAAACGTCATCTGTTGTCACTTTAGCTGGGTCTTCCAACTAGGCATCACCCAAGGCAGAGCCACAGTCCCATAGAGTGACTAAAATTTTAGCCTTGCAACACAATCACCATGAATAGTCGTAACTTTTTAGATAAATCAAGTTTATAGGTTCAATGTAGCATTTTCTCAAGTCATACATCTAATACATTTTCTATAAAGAGATGCGGGTGCATATTATGTTGAATGTTGTTACATTGCTGGCTTGATAATGTATCTATTGTATATTGTTTCATGTAGTGTCATGATAAGGAAGTTATGCAGGGAATCAATCCTACAATCAATAGAATCTGACCCTACGGACTTGCCATCAGACTTCTAGTACGACCAGCAGTGAGACTGTGAAAGCTCAGACATCTCTTTCAGACCCCTTAAAAGAAGGGAATAGTAGACGAAATTTTAATATATACAATTATTATTTTAAGCTATTACCATTTATCTTATTAAAGTTAGAGTCAACTGTAATCGTATCTATCCGTTTATGATAGTGTACGGTTCAGTATCATTATTTATATCCATTTTCTTTCTCATCTACCGTCTAGAAAACGGTGGAAATACTGCTACAGAAAAGCGGCCAGTCCTGTCAGTATGAGTTCCTTGTTGTTGATTCGAACCCGCGAACGTGAATTCGAATCTTGGCGCCTTTACCCGCTCGGCGACCGTGACGAGGGGCACATGATACGAAGTGGGAATCATATTGATTGCTCTTTTTTGTGAGTGTGTTTGTGTGGGTCTTTGTCTAAGTGTATGTGTGTGTGCTCCCCGTGTGAGTGTGTAAGTATGGATGCATATGTGTTATATAATTTCTACCTCTACCTTTGTATAAATACATACACATGTATCTACATATTACAAATAGTTCGTCGTACCTTACGAGCGGCTGAGTGTCGAAAATGGCTAGCAGCAAAAAATAACTAAGTATAGATACCGGGATTTTTTTTATTATTATTATCATTCGTGGTTCCAGCTAGTGAGCCTTATTCCAGACCCTTGCGTCGTACCACTCGTCCAACAAAAGGGATTTCGTGTGTTGCCATCATCGACTATACTCAGATTTCCGAAGCTAATTCAAAGCCCCCCATGCCTTTGTCCCAGTGGCGTCCTGGGACCAACTCCTTGACTGCATGATCCAAAGACTCAACTATAAAGCCTAGTACAGAGAAATATTAGGATAAAGGGGAGATATTTCGAATATGTAAACACAGATTAAACATGAAAATAAACACTTTATTCGATTTTGATACAAATTTCAAAATCACCATCTTATTTCCCTTTCTGACTGGATGCCACCCACCGCCACCCTCCCCCCTCCCCTCCCCTGGGAATTCACGAGGCCACTGAATCGCAAGGAAGCCTATGCATTTAGTCACTGAACCTAAGTCATCTCCCGGAACGACTAAACTGATCAGTCATGGCCAAGTGGGATTCGTCAGCTAATGCCTCTTGACGAATGCAATTGATTGTCCATATTGCCTAATCAACCTTCATCTTTATTGCTCAACTTTCTGCAATTAATAAGGCTGGGTGTTGGTAGAGTGGTCTTACCAAGAAGGTTCCTTTCGTTACCTTGGTATTTGGGTATCCATGGTAACAAGGTAGTAGATAATAAAGTGGGACTAAGAAATTATGTATTGGCAGTCTACTAATCTGTTGTGGAATACCTTTGGACATGTTACAACTAATCCGAAAATTCATCCCCGGACTTAACAACCCTCAGTACATAAAGACCAATCTTTAATGAAGCAACAGGAGATACGGTACGTCTTACCCGACCGAAGGAGTAGACGTGAGACTGATCACGTGACCTACTGTGGATGGTGCCCTTACCTCTCCCCCTCCCCCCTCCCCCTTCCGTAATTAGGGTAAATTGCACCCGGATCTCACTTCTACACACCACTATGTAGCAAAGTATTACTCTTGGTGTACAAGTATGGCGGGAAAATAAGAAATGTGCATGTATGCATATGTATGCGTTTATGTGTAAAAAATACACACACGCACACACACATATATATACATGTATATATACATATATATATTTGTATATATACATATACATATTTGGTTGAGAGTATATACATAAATATATGAATATATATATATATATATATATATATATATATATATATATATATATATACAAATATTTATATATATACATTTATATATTGACATATTTTTATATCTATATCTATATATATATTTTTATAGATACATTCCACACATATATATACATATATATATATATATATATATATATATATATATATTGGAGTGTGCTTATATATATATATATATATTGTCAGGGTTCTGTAATTTTTGTAAACGTGGTTAAATGTTTAGCCTTTGACTACTATCGCGTAGCACTGAACATTTACTACCATAAGCAAACTATAAGCAAACGCGAAGGAGAAATGCAGGAACTGTCTTGAGATAATGACTGATAAGTCATGAATAGGAAGTTAAAGGGTAGTACATTCCTTTCAAGTAAGTTGAATTGGGTCGATGGCTGTGAGGGAGATGTTATATCTTTCGAAAGATGAAACAATAGGATCTTGTAAATATTTTTTGTGTATTTTAAACAAATCTTCATTTTTTTTTCTTTTGAAGACTCTGAATACGATGACATGATGATGCTCCGAAGTTCTTACATTTACTATCTATCTGTCTCCCTTCTCGTTACACCTGAATTGTTGCTCTCAATAGAGATTAGGTTTTTGCTCTTAAATAATTTTTGTGTGTGTAGATAGTGCTTTCCTTGCCTAAGACACACACTCAACATTTGTACCATACACACATACAAAGAGGAGAGAGAGAGAGAGAGAGAGAGAGAGAGAGAGAGAGAGAGAGAGAGAGAGAGAGAGAGAGAGAGAGAGAGAGAGAGAGAGAGAGAGAGAGAAAGAATGATAGATAGAGAGAGAGAGAGAGAGAGAGAGGGAGGGAGGGACGAGAGTGAGTAGGAGTGAGAGAGGGAGAGAGAGAGAGTTGAGTGAGAGGGTGAGAATGAGAGAGAGAGGGAGATGGAGAGAGTGAAAGAGAGAGAAGGAGAGAGATAAGTGCACAGAGTAAAAGAAAGAAAGAATCACAGAGATGATGACCTAACGAAGTTAACGAAGGTTAGTAATTAGAAACATGAAGTCTAATAACACAGCAGAATTTCGCGGGAAACGAGCGAACAAGCGGTTTAAAGAAAACACATCAGAAATCATAGGAACCAAGAACCATCATCACTTCCCACTCCTGTCTAGCAAATTATCAGAAACGCATAATCTTTTAAAACCCGAGACCTAGACCAAAATAAGATAAACAAAAACACAAAAAATGATTCTAAAAAAAGGCAAAGAGTAGAGTTTCTCAACATTTTCCAACCTCCATTCAGCGAGTGCTTGCGCGTGATACGTAACCCTTTGTCTTCTTCGCAGTACCTTGAAGAGGCCAATGATTGAGATAAAGTATTTAATTGGAGGTGCAAGTGCGTTTAAGGGCGCGGTACATCCGGGACTCTGAGGACGGCGCTGCCAGTTTATAATAAAGGATATATCGTGTACCTTTTTTTCATTTACTTACCATTATAATATCTTCGTGAACATATTTTTTTAACGTAAATAGATACTAGAAAAAATAAAATAAACATAATGCTGCTAATAAAACATAGTATTTAACCTCCGCTGCTCTCTCGGTTCGTCCCCTGGTCAGCGGCGTTCACAGCTGCTGAAGGTAAATAATCTACGCGTGCATTTCGTAAGGCGCAATTAGAACGGCGGACTAGCTAAGGAATACCAAAGGGTACAAACACGGGCACAAGGAAGAGAAGGAGGAGTGGCAGGAAAAGGACACCGAGGAATGTTACATACTTGGAGACATAATAGATGTTTGTAATGTTTGGGTCGTTTTTTGGGCAGTTTCGAAGCGTTCGAAGATTCGAATGAATCCTTTCCAAGATGTCCAAATATTTATTTGTCTGTTATTAATGGTCTATTTATCATGTACTCCCAATTTCCTGTTGCGTCAATTTATTTTTCCTTCTATTTTGAAGAACTACATTATCAGTCACTCAAAGACGACCTTGAATAAGTGACAAGTGTGGTAAAGCATTGTTGCATATTGCAGTCTGAATTCCGTTCCCATTGATCTTGCAACGTGGGTGAGTTGCCTTTGTTATGCAGAGCCATCTCTTTGTTTACCTTTTTGCAGTTCTTGCTATCTCTTCTATGAAAAATAAGAGGTTGGTGTTTACCCATATTTCAAGTAAAATATTGTAAAACTTGTTGCAATAATTTTATACGGATTTGTTTCCCCTCGGAGAGACTATTGCCTGTTTGGGCAAATTCAAAATAATATCAACGTAATCATTCACAAAGTTTCCATTATTTATATCCCCAGCTTGTACATAAAATTTCTCCTCCGAGGTGTTACAATGGCCGCATTAAATTTTATGTCTTACAGTAACAGACTCTACTACCAGTGCCGTCGTATACGAAGTCACAAGCTTGCCAGTGCGTAATATATGGCGACACAGATTTAATTAGTGCAGTCTTCCTGACTGGATGTGATATTTTGTAGTTTTCTTTTCGAAGGCTGCCAGACACAATAAACCCCTGGCGTATTTTGGATTGAAAATAGTACAGTGCAATTTGCCATACAATATAGATAAAAGCTGATGCATCTTGTGTTCTTCATATGCGTTTTATTCATTGTCTTTCCATGTTTTTTCTCAAGCGTGATCTGAAACGATTGTCGCGCTTCCCGCCATTAACTCAACTCGTTCGAACATGTTGAACAGACTTTATTGTCAAACAAGCCACTTCATTCGATCCAGGGTCGTTTCGCAGATTCATATTTATACTTACATGTTCACAAACGAGGAGAGGCCTCATCTTCTCATTTGCCGTGTTTCATTTCCCTGATAGATAGATAGATAGATAGCTATAGATATATATACACATATATATACACATATATAAGTGTTTGTGTGTTTATACACACACACACATATACATATATATATAAGCTTTCCTTGGACGAGGCCTTCCCGGCAGCGCGACCCGCGACCCGCGCCCGCCCTCCCGCCGCGCGCAGCCGTTAGAACCCGACGAGCCGCGCCAAGACGAGGTCGTGCGCCCGTTTCCTCCCGCGCGTTGCCGTTGATCGGGTCTAGCGAGCTGCAAGTGTCGCTGAGGCAGTGAAGGGAGAGTGAGCGATCTTTCAGGTGTATGTCTTGCTCTATGAACTCCAGCGTGTGGATTTTATATTTGTCTGTGACGTAGTTATAACTTGGTAAGTATTTTTTTTTTTCTGGGAGACCTGTTTCTGATTAGAGTGATCATGATCATAATGGAAGTGATGATGTTAGTGGTAATAAAGATATTTATAATTATTATGTTGGTAATAAAATAATGATGATGTCAATAATTAGGATGATAAAAGTAACGCCGTGGATATTGTTCCGGCACCGGATTTTATAACATTTTGGCTATTCGTCCGGCATTCGCACAGTCATTAATTCTGTCTTTGTCATTTCATGCACATCATCAAAATTTTTAATTATTCTTAGGACCGAGTGGACATACATGCTAAGTTTGCTACAGTTTGACATTTCTTTGCTTTTCATCCCTATTCTGTGATTATATCGCGTCTATAAACGAAAGGACCGCACACGTCAGAGACGAAGTCGCCGACTCCCAACCAAGGTCTATATAAGTACTTATATAATAGCCCTTGCTCCCACCAACAATGTTGGGGGATCCCGTGGGGAATCGGGGGTTGGGGGGGAGGGGGTGATTTCGTTCATACCATGCATTTTAAAAACAAAAGAATGTGGGAAATTGAAAAAAAATCCGATCCAATGATAGTATTTCAGATGATAAAAAGGTTCGGCCACGGATGATTCGACACGGTGTTGCAGGAATGAACGAGCGAGTAAACCGTACCTTAAACGCACGAACTACCAGTAGGATCGCCGTATGAACCCAAAATCCCTCCTAACCCGGGGCCCCCTCCCGATTGCCGTATTTCCAGATGAAGGCAAACACTAAGCAGTACTTCAACTCTGGCTTCACTTTCTTATCCGGTGTACGCTTCAAAGCTGCAGCAACAGTCCTTGAATCTTCGACCTAAAACTGTGCGAAAGTGCTCTCTTGAAATTTGGTCAAGCTGTCCTTCACATCAGCAAAACTGGCAAATTCAGTTCCAACTTTGAAGGAATCCATAATCGATGATCGACCCTTAGCCATGAACAATGAACAACACAAAAATAGCGCCAAAGTGTGTATGCAAGGCTAATGCGCAAGCACGAGTGTGTATTTGCGCGCAAATATTTAGTGCGCGTGTATGCCGGACGAATAGCCAGACTTATAAAATCCGGTGCCGGAACAATATCCACGGGGTAAAAGTAACGGTAGCAATAATAAGGATTATTATTATCACTTCTATTACTATGATTACCATTACTATTATTATTGTCACTTATTATTATTTTTGTTATTATTATTATCATCATCGTTATTATTATTGTTATCACTATCATTATTATTATTATTGGCATTTTTGTTATTACAATTATTATCATAATTGCTATTATCATTATCATAATTGCTATTATCATTATCATAATTGCTAGTATTATTGCTATTATCATTATCATTATCACTGTTATTATCATGATAGTAATAATGATAACTAATGATAACGATGTGAGCAACAAGAAAACAATAATAATGGTAACAATGTTAACATTATCCATAGTGATAGTGATAATGTTAACAATGACAATAATAGTAACAATAATGATAATAATGGATGACAATAATAAAAGCAAATAACAGTTATGACGACAGTGATACCATTAACAGTAATAATAATAATGATGATAAAAGTAATAGTAATGATAATGATAATGGTGATGATAAAAATGGTAATGGTAGTAATGATATTGATAATAATGAAAATAGTAAAGATATTAGTAGTGATAGCAATAATGATAATAATAATGATAATGATAATAAAAATAGTAATTATGGCGATGAGATAGAGGAAGATAATAATACTAACAGTAAGAAGGGGAAGAAGAAATATTATTAGAGGAATACTGCAATTACTAATACTTCCACTGCTGCTGATGATAATGATAATAATAATAATTATAAGAATAACATTACCAATAAGAATGATAATAACAATGGTATTAGTAAAAGTGACAAGGATAAGAGTAACGTTGATGATAGTAATGATAATAATAATAATATTATTATTAATAACAATAATTTTAATAACACTAATGATGACAATAATGGTAGTAATAATAGTAGTAGTAGTAGTAATAATAACTATAATGGTAATACTGATAAAAGTAATAATGATAATGATGCTAATAGTAAATATAATGAAGTAGAAGATGAGCAGTTAAGCTTATTAAGCCAATTTTAGTGAAAACAGGTCAGTAAAATTACTTAGTAAATTCATGTACGTTAACACCATTATTCAATGAAGGTGTAAGTTTGTTTGTTTTATATATCTCGGGCAATTTATTTACGTTTTATTACAAATAGACGAATACAAACTGATTTGTTTTCGCACAGTGAGGTATCTGAAACAAGACCAAATGTTTACAGGAACAAGTTACTGGTTCGTCCTTTGAAAACTATATTATTTTGGGATTTTTTTTATATATCTGATCGATTAGTTTAGGTAGCTAATTCTTAAAACTAAAATAAATGGACACTATAGGGTGAAATTGGATAGAGCCGGGAAATGTTCTTTGAAAAAGTCGAGTTGAAGCTACATTGGAATAGGTACGGATTCCGGCTGTCTTTTATTCTTTAAACACCAGAATCAGTAGAAATCCTTCAAAATTAATCAGTGAATATATTCAAGACTGATTGCGTTACTGCTAGCTGTCAGCTTTTCCGTAGCAGCATTTTGGTATATAAACATCAGGGGATAAAGAAAATGGATATAAATAATAATATTGGACCATATACTATCATAAACTGATAAACATTAGATTACAGTGCGTAGGCTCAAAGTCTGGCGATTATAAGATTCCCTGCGTTACTTTCTTGTTTATTGAACTGCATAAAACAATATGCAATAAATACATTACTAAGCCAGTACTGTAACATTCAACAACATAAAATGCACCCGCATCTCTTTATAGAAAATGTATTAGGTGTATAACTTAAGAAAATGCGACATTGAACCTGTAAACTTGATTTATCTAAAAAGTATACGACTATTCATAGTGAGTGTGTTGTAGGGCTGAAGGTTTAAAGTCACTCTATGGGACTGTGGCTCTGCCTTTGGTGATGCCCAGCTAGAAGACCCAGCTGAAGTGACATCGGATGAAATTTCCGCCGCGATGACGTTCGGTCTGCCACATCATATCAGTTCATGCCAGTTCAGCTATTTTCATGTTTAATTTATTTAAATATGGGAAAATATCTCATTATTGATTTAAACTTTTTAACAAAACATCTTTAGTCTTACAATATAACAAAAGTACGGTCTTCGGGAAAAAAATTCCGTTGTGGCGTCACCATCCGTCGGTCGTCTTCTGTTTCCGTTTAGACGAATTTCTGCAGAATTCCAGCCCTGTTAAGAAGAAAAGCGTTTGTGTGTAAGGCTGGGGAAGGTTAAGTGTGTGTGCGCGTGTGTGTGTGTGCGTGTGTGTGTGTGTGTGTGTGTGTGTGTGTGTGTGTGTGTGTGTGTGTGTGTGTGTGTGCATATCAAATGTATGCTACTGAATTAGTTTCATCCTGCAGTACAATGATACAGTGACCTAGGCCGTGACATTCAATGCTAGCCTTTCAATATTCGACAAATGTTTCGAGTAAACCCGAATCGTGTATCGCGCGGATGAATGAAATAAGTCGCAGGAGGACAGTGTCAATGGAAGGTCATAATGACTCACTTATAAGGTTAATGGATGACCTTTTAGCCCGTCTGGGAGTGGCGACCACCGATCAGAACTTGCCCTGAGCCCCCGTCGGGCCCTCTCGATGCCATCCGAGGCTTCACTGCGCCCGACGGCCCTTCCCCTGGGGTCGTATGAGCGGGCACTTTTGGGGCCCCGTGAATGTCTCATGATAGGCCTTATATACAGAGAGAGAGCTTGCGTGAAGTGTATTTTGATGTTACCTAGAGCAATATTTAGTATTCCTTTTTTCTTTCTTTCTTTCTTTTCTTTTTTTCGTGATGTCCTACGTGAGGTCCTCTACGAGGCTCTTACCTTGATGGCTCTTGACAGCTTCATCGAATTGGATAAACTTTTTTCCAACACCACATATATCCTTTGGAGTTAAGGCAAAATGAAGCATGATTCATGTTATTTACACAAGAAAAACGAAAATAATAATAATAAAAGGATAATACAAATAATAAAAGGATAATGAAAAATCATAATAATCGCAGTCTTCTGTTGCAGAACCATGAAGTTGTTGCTAGTGGCGGCGCTGCTCGGCCTGGCGGTGCGGGTAAGTCCCCAGTGCATTTCACAGTTCGACGACATGATCCCCCCAAACTTCGCCGATCTCAGCTACATCCTGCCGTTCAGTCTGAGGTTGTTCAAGGAGCTCGTCCCCCACTCGGGCAACTTCCTCATCTCGCCCTACAGTATCTGGAACGCCCTCGTCATGGCCTACTTGGGCACGAACGGCGAGACCAAGACGCAGATGGAGAAGGTCCTGCAGCTGAGTAACAAGGTGGAGACGCTGGCCTTGTACAGGTCCCTCTCGCAACACATTAAACAGTACGTGTTTTTATTGGTTTTGTTTTAATTTGTTTGTTTTATCTGTATTTTAATTGTAAGGGCTTAGACACGCTCTTTCTCTCTCTCTCTCTCTCTCTCTCTCTCTCTCTCTCTCTCTCTCTCTCTCTCTCTCTCTCTCTCTCTCTCTCTCTCTCTCTCTCTCTCTCTCTCTCTCTCTCTCTCTCTCTCTCTCTCTCTCTCTCTCTGTCTCTCTCTCTCTCTCTCTCTCTCTCTCTCTCTCTCTCTCTCTCTCTCTCTCTCTCTTTCTCTCTCTCTCTCTCTCTCTCTCTCTCTTTCTCTCTCTCTCTCTCACACACACACACACACACACACACACACACACACACACACACACACACACACACACACACACACACACACACACACACACACACTTTCTCCGATCAACACAACACGCATTCTCTCTTCGTAATACAATCCTGATGGAGCTTGTTAGCAAAGAGACTAAGCAACAAGATTAATCACACTAATTATTTTTCATTTCACACTGGATACGAAGGCAAGGAAGATTTAAATTCCAATAGGGAGAAATGGGAGGGATTTTTACATGATTAAATGTTGTTTTAAGAAATGATGATATTCGTGTTATAAAAAGATACAGCGTTGTTCCAATCTTTCAAGATTTTGACTGTTTTTTTAGCTATCTATGACTGAATAAAGAAAACTAATTCTTACTATTTTCAAAAGAGAATGTAAAATGATTGGTATTAGTTGGCTTAGGACAATAGTTCTTAACAGAGGGTATTTATATCCATTAATTAATTAATGGGTATGGTACTCGATTTATTAATATTTGTATTCACTTAATCTTTCAATTCATACGTGGCTAGAATATTGGATTATTAAGTAGCCCTGTTATCCCATATAGGTTAGACTTTCATGAACGAAATGAACAGAAAGAACAACTCTTGAACAACTCTTTTTCTTTTTTTTGCATACATCACTTGTGCTGCCAAGGAAGTAAATTTTCATTTATTCCTCTCTATCAATATTTGTTATAATGAACAATGTTCAGTGCTTGTTTCGTCAAAATTTTAAGATATAGAGTGCAAATTGTAGCATTTGTTTCTGTTATTGTTATCATTATTGGTATAATTATCATCCTTGTTATTATCATTATTGTCACTATCATTATTTTTGTCAGTGTTACTGTTATTTTAATGATGATATTAATAACTGTTATCGTTTTCATTATTATTATCATTATCATAATTGTTTTTTATTATTGTTATTATTACTATTATTATCATCATTATCATTATTAATATTATCATTATAAGCTAAGTCCCGCCCATTTGCCACCATTTACTAGAAATATTAACTTGGCTTCTTTTCCCATTGATTTTACTCATTCTGTAAAAACTTGTGATGAAATATCGTAGTGATTGCGGGTGCGAGAAGGGGGCGGAGCTAAATGGTGTCACCGCCAATGAGGACGAGCCAAAAAAGATGCCAGAAAGGGCTAGATGAATAATCATTTGTATAATTTAATTCGCGATGTTAAAATTACAAGAAGTTGATACCATTATTATTATTAATAATAATATTACTGTTATTATTAGTATTATCATTTTGTTATCATTATTATGATCATTATCTTCACATCATTATCAATATTAGTAGTATTAGTAGTATTTGTTATTATGTTTATTTATTTGTTATTATTATTATTATTATTATTATCATCATCATCATCATCATCATCATCATCATCATGACTATCATTATTGTTGTTATCTTTGATAATATATCAAAATCATTAATATAATCATTAACGTTAGTATTACCATCATCATCATCATTGCTGGAATCATTAATATCATCACTCAACATTATTAGGATTCCCATATTTTATTATTTATATTATCACTAATATCCAATTATTTCAGCACTATTGTTTTTGTAATCATGAATCATTACCATTTGGTATTAGTCACAATACATTATCTTTCAAATCATTTTTATTATCTATGTTATCGAAGTCTTGCCATTATCATGATCATTATTACTGTAACTGTTGTTACTGTTATTATGATCATTATTATCATCATGATTATATCTATCAATCATTATTATTATCAGTAATTATTATTATCGTTATTATCTATTATTATATTTTTTGGTAGCAGTAGTATTGGTTCTAGTAATAAAATGATTTTTCAGGATATAAATACATCTATTATTATTATCATTATCATAATATTATTCTTATTATTCTTATCACTATCGTCACCCTTATTATTGGTGTTGTTGTTATTATTACTACTATCAATAGTATTGTTATTATTATTATCATCACATCATCATTATTATTATTATTATTATTGTTATTATTGTCATTACCATTAGTATTTTCATTTTATTATTGTTATTATTATTATTATTATTATTATCATTATTATTATTATTATCATTATTATTATTATTATTATTATTATTATTATTATTATTATTATTATTATTATCCGTATTGTTACTCATTACTATCATGGTGATAATTATTACTGTCAGTATTATTATCTCCATTGTTATGGTTATTAGTATCATCACAATCATCATTAATATTATTATTATCATCATTACCATCATTAATAGTAGTAGTTGTTGTAGGGACAGTAGTACTAGTACAGTATTAGTCTTTTATTGTTATCAACATCACTATTATTGTTATTACTATTGTCATTATAATTTTTTATTATTATTGTCATTATAGTTGATGGATGCTGTTGTTATTATAGATATCATTATCATTGTTATCATTATTGCTATTATCATTATTATTTATATTTTTTATCATTATTAGTATTATATCATTATTATTATTATATTCTTGTTATTATTATCATCATTATGTTTTTTTTAGTATCATTAAAATGGAAATGATAATCATCCTTATTGATATTGTAATTACTGATATCATTATTGTCATTATCATTATTCTTATTAGAGAAAACCCCACAATGCACAGATTAGACTCCCAAAAATAGACAACAGTTTCGAAATCCTGCTGTATTGCGAAATTGTTGTCTCATTTTCATAAATTTAGTTTGTGTATTGTGGGGTTTTTATTATAATGTCAATACCGTAGATTTTTTTTTTTTTTTTTTTTTTTTTTTACTAACATTTTCATGAATATTTATTATCAATATCATTTATCTTCCATATGAATATATTGTTTGTTATTATCATTATTGTTGTTATGATTATTTCTATTATTAGAAGTAATATTATCATTATTATCATTGTTGTTATTATCATTATAATCATATTACTATTATTATCACTATCATCATCATCATCATCGTCATCATTATTATTGTTTTTGTTGTTGCTGTTGACGATAAGGATCATCATGAGGATAATTATAATAATTATTATCATCATTTTTGTTATTCTCATTATTGTTACTTTATTATTATTATTGTGATTATCATTATTGTTATATTTATTATTGTTGCTGTTGTTTCATTATTAGTATCATTACCATCAATATGAATATGATGTTTATTATTATCATTATTATCATCATTATATTTATTATTAGTAGTATTATTACTAGTAATAGTATCATTCCTGTTATGAATATCATTATTATTATTGGTATTGTGAATATTTTGATCATTTTTATTATCATTACCATTATTATTGCTGTTGTCATTGTTATTATTGTCATTATTACTGCCATTCCTGATATTATTATTATTGTTGTTGTTATTGTTATTATTATCATGATTATTATTATTGTTGTTATCATTGTTATGATTGCTATTATTATCATCATTATCACTATTTTTAATATTACTAACATCATCAATATCATTATTATTATTATTATCATCATCATCATCATCATTATCATTATTTTTATTTTCTTTTATATTACTGTTATTGTTACTATTAGTTTTATTATTGTCATATTAATATTTTGATAATTATCTTCACTATTATTGATGTTTTCGTTGTAGTAGTTATTACTATTATTACCATTATTATTTATCATTATCATTATTGGTATTGACACCACTATTGTTAATAATATACTATTGTCATTATTATCATCAATATTATTGCTGATGTTATTTGTAGTTTCATCATTATTATTAATAAGGATATGATAATAATGAGGATTATTATCATTATTATTATTCTCATTATTACTATAAGTATTTCCATATTCATTATTAGCACCATTATTATTGTTATTTCTGTTATTATCATCTTAATTTTCATTATTTCCTCCTAATCATGTCGTTATTTTTTGTTATAAGTGTTGTTGTTCCGATTATCAATGTTATCATTAATATTATAATTTTTATTCATTATTATTAATATTTTTTGTTGTTATTTCATCTTATGATGATAACTGTTATGATTCTCAATGTTGTTGTTGCTAATATTATTGTTTCTATCATTATCATTATTATTATTATTATTATTATTATTATTATTATTATCATTACTAATATTGTTATCGTTATTATAATAATCATTATTATTATCATCATCATCATTATCTTTATCATTATCATCCAAATTTTTTTTATTGATATTATCATTATCATTTTTACGATTATTATTATTATCATTATTACTATTATCATTATTATTATTATCTTTATCATTATTATTATCGTTATCATTATTATTATTGTTATTATTATCATCATCATCATTATTATCATTATCATTATTATTGTTATTATTATCATTATTATTATCATCATGATAATTATTATTATTATCATTATTATTATTATTATTATTGTTATTATTATTATTATCATTATCATTATTATCATTATCAATATTATTGTTATTATCATTATTATTATCATTGTTATTATTATCATTATCATCATCATCATGATTATTGTTATTAGCATTATTATCATTATATCATTATAATAGTAATTATTATTTTTTTTATTATTATTATTATTATTTTATCAGCAGCATTATAACTGTTAATATCATTATTATCATCATTATTTTATCGATGACAATATTAACATTATTAATATTATTGTTATCAATGTTGTTATTTTTATCATATTATTTTTGTTATTATCATTATCATTATTCTTATATTTATTCTTATCACTATTGTTATTATTATTACTTTTCCTCGTCATTATCATTATCATTTTTGTTATTACTATTATCACTTTTTTGTTATCATTGTTTACATTGTTATTGTTATTATCCCTATTGCAATTATCGTATTTAATATCATTATTGTTATCGTTAGTGTTATTATTATTATTGTTATTATCATCATTATTATTATTGTCTTTATTGTTACCATAATGGACGTTATTGTTATTTTTATCATTTTTGTTATTATTACTAATAATAATAATGATATTATTATTTTCTTTATTATCTTTTTTATCATCACCATCATTTTTATTATTATAATTATCATTATTATTGCTCTCATATATGATTGTTGCTGTTATTATTGTTATCATTATTGTTATTGTTATTATTATTATTATTATTATTATTATTATTATTATTATTATTATTATTATTGCAGGGCTAATCATAATAATGATGATAAAAATGATAATGATAATAATAATAATAACAAATATTTATGGCTTTTTCATTATTGTTATCATTATTATTGTTCCTATTATCATTATTATTTTTTAATTATCATTATTATCATTATGATTATTGTTATTATTATTATCATTATTATCATTGTTAATATTGTTGATGTTTTTTTATTGTTATCGCTATTGTTATTGTTATTATTATTATTATTATTATTATTATTATTATCATTATTATTATAACAATAATTATTATTGTTATTATCATCATCATTATAAGTAATTGATATTATCATCAGTATTATCCTTTTTTTATAAATATGTATAAGATTATCATCATCTTTAATATCACGATCATTTTCTATGCTTTTATTATCATTTTTCTTGTGACTATATATAATGATAATGATAATAATGAAAATAGTAATAATGATTATTATTATGACAGTGATAATGATATTAATAATGATAATGATAAAAATAATGATAATAATAATAATGATAAAAATGATGATGATAAAGATAATGATGATAATGATAATGATGATAATGATAATAATAATAATAACAGTAGTTACAATGATAATAACAATAAGAATAAGAACAATAGTAGTGATAATGATGATAATGGTTATGATAATGATAATAATCCTAATTATTAGTGATGGTGATCAAGATAGTGATAATGATAATAATGATAAAAATTGATTATGATAATGATAGCAATAATAATCATAACGATAATGATGGTAATCATGATAATGATAATAGTGATAATAGTAATAATGATAGTGATAATGATAACAATGAAAATTAAACTAGCAGTAGTATTAATAACGGTAATACCAGTGATAATGATGATAAGAACATTGATAATGCATGATAATGATGATAATAATAATAATTGCTTTAACATTATTATATACTATCATAACAATAATTTTCATAATCATGATTGTAATGATAGCGATAGTAATAATAGTAGCAATAATGATCATAATAAATATCATGTAATGATAATAGTTATGATGATAATAGTTACAATGAAACAATGATAAGGATAATAATGGTGATAATAAGGATAACAGCAATATAATATTAGTAATGATAACAATCATTATAGATTATAATAGTAGTAACAGTTGTAAAAAAGTGGTAATAATAGTAGTAATAATAATTATAATAATATTAAGGATAAAGATAAATATAAAGATAATGTTAAACATCATAATGATATTAATACTAATGATAATGATGAATAATATTGGTGATAATAGTAATACTAATGATATTGGTGAGAATGATAACGTAGCTAATGATAATGATAATGACAAGAGAAATAATGATGATAATAACAGTTATAATGATAATAATGATAAGAGTAATAGTCATGATAATAATGGGGATATCAATAGTAATAATAATGATAAAAAATATGATAATGATAATAATAGTAGTAATGATGATGGTGATGATGATGATGAGATCACCATGATAATAATAACAATAATAGTAATGATGAGAATGATAACAATATTGACAGTACTACTAGTGCAATTATACCAAATATGATATGAAATAAAAATAAAAGTAATGATGATATCATTATAGATAATTATGTTAATAATAGTGACGATAATGATCATAATAACAGTAATGAAAATTATAATAACAGTCGCATAATAATGATAATGATGAAAATAATAACAGCGATAATGATAATGATAATAGTAGTAATAATGATAATAATAATGATCATGATAATAATAATAATAATGATAATAGTAATAATGATAATAATAATTATGGTAATAACAGTAACAACAATAACAATTATAATAACAATAACAGCTTGAATTGTGAATAATGAATGTGCATAAACTGACGTCATAGCTACTTCAATTGCTTCGTGGAAGAAGAATGATAATAATGCTAACAACAGCAACGTATTATCTTTATTATTGTTATTATTATTATCATCCGCATTATTATTGTTGTTGCTGTTATTGTTATTATCATTTTCGTTGTTACTGTTATTGCCATAATTATTATTATTGTTATTATTATTATCATTATCATTATCATTATTACTATTATTATCATTATTATTATTATCATTATTATTATTATCACCATCATAATCAGCATTATTACCATTAATATTATTTTATTATCATCATTATTATCAGCATCATTGTTATTACTATTATTATCATTATTATTATCATTACTATTATTATCATTATTTTGTTATCATCATCATTAATATCATTATTATCATTATCATTATCATCATTATTTCTGTTATCATTATTATCACCATCATTATTATCATAATCATGATTAGTAGTATATTCCTATTATTATTATCCTTATTGTCATTATCATTATAATTATTATCATCAGTATTTATTATTATAATCATTGTTAGTTCATCACCATCATCATTATTGTTATTATTATTATCACTGTTAGTTCTATTTCATTATTTTTGTTATTATTATTATTATCGTTATCATTATCATAATGTTTTTGTTGTTATTATCATTGTTGTTGTTATCATTATCATTATCGCTATTATTATCCCTATTGTTTTTATTATTGCCCTTGTTATCGTTACCATCATTATCATAATGGTAATGATGGCGATAAAGATAGTAATGATGGTAATTGTAATGATGATGATCGTGACAATGAAAACAATAATGATAATAAATGTAAAATTGTCGGTAATAATAATGATAACTATAATGGTAGTGACTATAAAACTAATATTAATTATAATAATGGTTGTAACAAAAACAATGAGAATGAAGATTTTGATATTGATGTAGGGTTATAATAATGATAGCAATTGCAATGATTCTGATAATGATAATGCAATGATGTTAGTATTCCTACTTCTACTAAAAATAATAATTACACACGCACGTTTATGATTTTTTTCTCTCTTTTTTTGTCAATGTCATTCATTATCAAGCAACATTCCTCGTTTCGGAAATCAGTCTCATAATCTTCACTAACTTTGTCCAATTCCAGATAATTATTGTTAATATCTTATCGTTGACACCACGTTTATTATTCAACTTAACACCTGGAGAAAGTAGGAGTACTGACATCATTACAATATCATCATTATCAGAATCATTGCAATTGCTATCATCATTATAAGGCTTCATGAATATCACTCGTCAATTCTGTTGATTTTGGGATTTTGATGTTGCATGTCGCTTTTTCAAACCTAACTTCCCATGTTTGCAAAATATTACGGACAAGGTAGGTATTAGAAAGCAGTGTCGAATTATTACATCTTTTAGGATATATGATTTAGAAGGTTGGTATCAGAAAGTGGCTTAGAAGGTGCTATGCAGATAACACAAACGTTTTTTTTTCTATTTGACTTTTATTAACACAAACGTTTTTTTTCTATTTGATTTTTATTAACACGCGTTTTTTTTTCTATTTGATTTTTATTAACACAAACGTTTTTTCCTATTTGATTTTTATCAACAGAAACGTTTTTCCTGTTTTATTTTTATTAACCCAAACGTTTTTTCCTATTTATTTTTATTAACGCAAACGTTATATTTCTGTTTGATTTTTATTAACACAAACGTTTTTTCCTATTTGACTTTTATTAACACAAACGTTTTTTTCCAATTTTATTTTTATTAACACAAACGTTTTGTTTCGATCTGATTTTTATTATTATCTGTTAACAGCCACGGATCTTACGACAGTCCGGTAAACTACATCTTCGACATCACCAACGGCGTGTGTGTCCACGATAGGAACATCTTGAAGGACTGCGTGGCTCGCCTCCTCACCAGAGAACTGCAGACGGTGAACTTTCAAAAGGTGAGGTATATTAGGAAGGAAAAACTGTTTTTATTATTATTATGAAACTGTTTTTATTAAGATGATGAAGGAATAAAGAAAAAAATAATAATGATGGTTGCATGTTCTTACGATATCCAAGAGGAAATCAACTTCATTAAAAAAAAAACGATTTGGGCTGTATTTCGGATCCGCACAATTTTAACCGAACGCCACCCCCCTACCCCTCCTCTCCTCCCCCTCCCCCCCAACACCACCAGTCTGAGGGCAACGCTGTGACGATCAACCAGTTCATCAACAAAACATCCCGGAGCAACATCCCGCATCTCGTGTATCCTTTCGACCTGAACCACGGAGAGATGATGATGATCAACGCCGTCTACTTCCGGGGTCTTTGGCACAAGAGGTTCGCCGCCGATAGAACCAGGCTGGAGAGGTTCTACTCGACGCGACAAAAGCAGTACTTCGTCGATATGATGTCGCAGGAAGGAGAATTCAAAACAGGTGATTTGCAGCTGGTGAATTGAACTGTTGAAGTTGTTCATGGCAAGGAACAGTCCCGGTGCTTAGTTATTAATGTTAATTAATATCTTACTATATTAAATTTCTACGTAAAAAGGATAGACATGGTGAGGCATCGATAATGATGCAGTCCTGGGATATTTCTTGAAAAATATGTGAAAGAAGTCTCTATCTTAATTTCTTGCATGAAACACACAGACTTTATTCAAATCATATATCACGGTGGTAATTCTACGTCAAATACAAACAAGAATCTTTCTCTCCGTTGCAGGCATATCCGAGGAGCTGGAGGCACAGGTGTTGGAGATGCCGTTCAAGGGAAAGCGAGCCTCCATGTACGTGTTTCTCCCTCAGGACCAGAACAACGGACGCGAGCTGGACAACATGTTGAAGCGCATGAACCCCGGCTCGCTTCTCTCGGCCATGAGGATTCTGGACCGCCGTGATGTTGTCATTAATTTCCCGAAGTTCAAGTATGAGAAGTGTCTAGGCAGCGAGCTCAGACTGGTAAGTATATGTATACGGTTTAGCCGCATTGAAGATTACTTGACTGGTTACAATGAGGTGAAAATATGTTACGTGAGTTGGTTTGTTAAGTATAGGTGTTCTAAAAAATATTTAAAAATTTTGAGTAAAAGCAGTGGACCAAATCCCAATGCCGTGGCTCACCCGCTCGCCTCCCCTTCCCCGACAGGCCCTCATCCGCATGGGAATCCGCGAGCTGTTCACGGAGTCGGCCGACCTGACCACCTTCTTCCCCGCCGGAGGACTCATGGTCAAGGACGACATCCACAGGGCGCGGATCGAGATCAACGAGGACGGCGACGACGCCACCAAGACGAAGTGGTCCTTCGGGCCGCTCTCCGTCCCGCCGGCGCCCAAGCCCTTCAACTGCAACCGGCCCTTCCTGTTCCTCGTCATGGACAGCTACAACACCAACATCCTCTTCATGGGCGTCTTCCGGCATCCGTAGTGCGTCGGTGTCCTTCTTGCGGACGTCCTCACGGCGCTGGCAGGAATTAAGGATCATGCTTGCACTTAAGAGCCTGTGCGCTCTCTCTTCTGGAGGAATGTTGAGTTTACAGATCTCGCTTTTCAAGGGCACTCTGGAGTCTTCTTCGTTAAGACAGATAACTTTCGATAAATCAATAGCAGGTATTATTTATCTTTTTCACATTGTGATATACAGATTTTCTTTTGGTGCTCCGAGCAGTAT
>NC_091567.1:1990878-2009443 GCF_042767895.1 Penaeus vannamei
ATTATTATTATCATTATTATTATTTGTCCAAGTCCCTGTCGTCCTTTATCTTTTTATTTTTTTATTTATTTTTGTCTGGTCCCTGTCGTTTTTTTATTTATTATTAATATCATCATTATTTGTCTAAGTCCCTGTCGTCTTATCTTATTATTATCATTATTATTTGTCTAAGTCCCTGTTTTTTTTTTCTTTTTTGCCGTCTTGCTATGTCCAGCCTTCGACCACCGGCACTTAAGATGCACCGAGACTTTCCCACGGCATCTTGGCACCGCCCGCTCCCGCCGCCTTCCCATGCTCCCTCCCCTTAGAGACAAGAGACACGTCCCGCACCTATTTTTTTCCTCCTGTGGGACATCCAGACGCGTAGAACCGGTTTCTTCCCGCCATCTTGGGATGCTAAGGACCCAGCGCTCAGCATGATCCTTCGCTGACGCCGTGAGTGATTCCTCTAGCTCCTCGATCGACGTTTTGAATGGATAACTATTCTCTTTGATATAACTCTGCTTTACTTAACGCGTGGGAGAGAGAAAGGAGAGCTGACTTACCGAAGGACGGGAGAGGCGAAGGCGGGAGAGAGAGACAGAGAGAGAGAGAGAGAGAGAGAGAGAGAGAGAGAGAGAGAGAGAGAGAGAGAGAGAGAGAGAGAGAGAGAGACAGAGAGAGACAGAGAGAGAGAGAGCACCAGGAACCGCGCGGGATGGTCTCAAGGTCGCCACTTTCGTTTTCTAACCGCGGTCCGTTTTCTCGTTCTTCCTCGTTCGTGTTGCCAGGAGCCGCTTCCTCGCGTACGCAGGTGAACGGACGAACGCACGAACGTGGATGGATCTACTCTTTTTTTTTCCCCAGCGTCCTTTGTGTGGTGTGAGACCGACTCATGCACGCATAAACAAACAGGCGTATGCATGCACTCACACACACAGACACACACACACACACACACACACTTACACACGTAGACACAAGCTTTATACACACACACACACACACAAACACACACACACACACAACATTTACACACACACGCACACAAGCATTTACACACACACACACACACACACACACACACACACACATACACACACACACACACACACACACAAACACACACACACACACACACGCACACACACACAAGCATTAACACACACACACACACAAGCATTTACACACACACATACACATGCATACGCACACACACACCACACACACACGCACACACAAACACACACGGAGAGAGATGGATAGATATACACAGAGACAGACAGAGATAATAGATAGATAGAGAGAGTAGATATTTAGACACAATATATACCGAATTGTTAAAGTTGAAGGTAAAATAGCTGAATAACAATTCACACAAAAAATCTAGTATAGAAATTAAACAAAGGATAACCAAACAAACAAAGTGAAACAATAAGAATCTAACACACACACAGAGACAAACACACACACACACACACAGACAAATACACACACACACACATACACACACACACACACACAGACACAGACAAACACACACACACCCACACACACACACACACACACACACACACGCACACACACAGACAGACAAACACATACACACAGACAAACACACACACACACAGAGACAAACAAACACAATAGATAGAGTAGATATTTAGACACAATATATACCGAATTGTTAAGTTGAAGGTAAAATAGCCAGATAACAATTCACACACACACACACACACAGACAAACACACACACACACACAGACAAACAAACACACACACACACACACACACACAGACAAACACACACACAGAAACACACACACACACACACACACACACACACACACACACACACAGACAAACACACACACAGAAACACACACACACACACACACACACACAGAAAAAAAAATCTAGGAATCCTTGAATTCTCCTCGGAGTTCCGATGTAGCGCCAATCTCTAGCAAACAGTGCGAGGAAGACTTGTTAGCTGTCATGCCCTCTGTTGGATATCTCTGGAATCTTCTGGGTCGTCTTTTATGTTTACTTCCAGACGCCTTGGTCGGTGTATCCAGGTGTATATATACGCATAAACATAGGGAGTGGGTAGGGAAGCAGGAGAGGAGAGAGGGGGAAGGAGGAGAGGGAGATGTAGCAGGAGGAGAGGGAAGAGGGGGGAGGAGGAGAGGGAAGAGGGGGGAAGGAGGAGAGGGAAGAGGGGGAAGGAGGAGAGGGAGATGTAGAAGGAGAGAAGAGGGGGGAGGAGGAGAAGGAGATGTAGAAGGAGAGGGAAGAGGGGGAAGGAGGAGAGGGAGATGTAGAAGGAGAGAAGAGGGGGAAGGAGGAGAAGGAGATGTAGAAGGAGAGGGAAGAGGGGGAAGGAGGAGAGGGAGATGTAGAAGGAGAGGGAAGAGGGGGAAAAAGGAGGAGAGGGAGATGTAGAAGGAGAGGGGAGAGGGGGGAAGGAGGAGAGGGAGATGTAGAAGGAGAGGGAAGAAGGGTGGAGGGAGGAGAGGGAGATGTAGAAGGAGAGGAGAAGAGGGGGGAGGGAGGAGAGAGAGGAGATGTAGAAGGAGGAGAGGGAAAGAGGGGGGAAGGAGGAGAGGGAGATGTAGAAGGAGAGAGAGAGAGGGGGAAGGAGGAGAGGGAGATGTAGAAGGAGAGGAGAGAGGGGGAAGGAGGAGAGGGAGATGTAGAGGGAGGGAGGAGAGGGAGATGTAGAAGGAGAGGGAAGAGGGGGAAGGAGGAGAGGGAAGTGGAGTGGGAGAGGGAGACAGTGAGAGAACTGTAGTGAAGGAAATACCAATAATCATAATGATAATAAGTATCATTTTTATTATCACTATTAACCATTCGTATCAGCTGTCACTTAAAGCTTATGTTTACATTTCTCTGCTGTTTTCAAAATTCATATACATTTTTTTAACCACTATATCATGTCTTCTCTAAAGAAATGATTTGGAATACTCTAAAATCAGGAGTGAGTTGTCGGTTTTTCCTTGTATGAACTTTTATAACGTTTATAAGACTGTCAATCGATTTTTTTCTACGTAAGTTACACACCTAACCTACGAAACTTCTTTTGCTTCCTTTATATAGCTACATTATCTCTGAATATTACGAGCCTCCTAGTAGTACATTTTTTACACATAAAATCTATACTCAAAACCTGAAGATTGGGATTTTTATTTTATAATTCATACATAAATATTTTCTGGGGAATTATGGTCGGCGATTATGCTGTCTGGAGAAACGCAGTGAACACCATTGGCGTGTGTGGTAACCTATAATTTTAATTCTTCAGTTATAAACTTTTCTGCTTATAGTTTATGCATCTTACTCACTGGTTTGTATGTAATTGTGTTGTATATTTTGGGCCGAATTAAAAAAAAACATTTCCAAAATATCTGGACTACAAAAACAAATATATATATATATATATATATATATATATATATATATATATATATATATAGAGAGAGAGAGAGAGAGAGAGAGAGAGAGAGAGAGAGAATATACAGAATTCTTTCCTACTGCACTGATCTTTTTTCGTAATGGAAATAGAGTTAAAATTGTTAAAACAAAAATAGCTATGTATTATGCTAGGTCGTCCAGTGTTGTTTTAACTATCATTTTTCAGAAATTAAGCACTGAAGTGAGTATTTAGCTACTTTTCTTCCGTTGATAGCAAGTAATGTGTCTGAGATGACAATAACCCTCATGCTATTACTCCATTTACTTGTCATTCCCTGTGTCCGTTTGTACGATAGAACTAAAAAGCCGTCGATGACAACTGAAAGCTAGGTCGTTCAGTGTTGTTTTAGCTCCAGCAGAATATTCACCATTTCTTCATCCAACCAGCTCTTACGAAATCCAATCTTTCGTAAATAATAATAATAAAAAAAAATCATTTCGCCAAGTCACGTTTCCACTGTTTATTAAAGCATTACAAAGACTACAGCCAAACCTTTAATTCTAATTGACAGTTTGATATTCAAATCTAGAATTCGTCCAGATGAATAAATGACATGTATAAATTATGTATAAATCAACAAGAAACTTATTCCGAGATTAGAAGTATAACCAACACATTCCTGCACCAACTCTTTCCGTCCTGCAGTTGCTAAAACGGTCGAAATAGCTTTACAAGCAATTTGGTTCACTTTGAAAGAGAAACAACCTTTTTGCTACCTCGAGACTGAGATCTTATCGGCTCTGTATATCCAATCACATCAGTCTTGAATCGCTGGAATAGGAAGATGATTTAGTGGGTATGTTTTTGGATATATTTGAAACTTTTTACTTATTTGATAAGTTGGTAGGAAATTCTGCTGCCCTTTGACATCCACAGAACCATGCTTCAGCTATTCAAAAATCGCCTATGAAATATATACTGCGAACTAAGTTAAGCATAAAGCTAAACGACTAAAATCAATTAGTACTTGGTCCTGTGCTGATTCTATACTATATAACGATATACCAAGATCCAGTTCAATAATGAATTATATAATGGACATAAATAATGCCAATATTTTTATATCTGCGTACAATACACGTTTTGCACCCTATAATACCTGTATTATGATGAACATGCAACAGCGAAAATCAGTGTGAATCCAAAACGTATTTCAGTCTATATCTCTACATAAATGCATGCGTACAGACATACATGTATAAATGTATATGTGTACAAATATATGTAATATATATGTATATATGTACATATGTGCGCGTACACACACACACACATACATACATACATACATACATACATATACATATATATATATATATATATATATATATATATATATATATATATATATATATATACATATATATAATGTATGTCCTTTTTATCTTTCTTTGGATCTCAAGTACATCCTTGGAAATTTTAAGAATTCATAATAAATGCTTATTTGTCATCAAGGTTGTGTTAAAATTAAAATCTCTTTTGCATTTTATTTATATTTGTGTATTTAAATAATGAGTACTATTTCATAATTCGACTTGCTATTTGACATATATTATTTATGATTATTTTCATTAATGATGAAGTATGTTATGGTGAGAGAGAGAGAGAGAGAGAGAGAGAGAGAGAGAGAGAGAGAGAGAGAGAGAGAGAGAGAGAGAGAGAGAGAGAGAGAGAGAGAGAGAGACAAAAGACAAAAAAAGAGTGAGAGAAAAAAGAAAGAAAAAGAGACAGGAATTCCCTCTCTCGTGACTGAAAATTTTATCACACCCTTCGTCCTCCCCCGCCCCCCCCCTGAAAAAAAAAGGATCCTTATATACGTTTCCAAAGTCCGAAGCAGCCGGATACGGTCGTAAAGTATGCGACAGAGATCAGGCTCTCGCGTATCAGATGTGAAGGTGGGCTATTATTAAAAGAAAAAAAAGAGAGAGAGAAAAAATAAATAGAGAGAAAAAGAAAATGAAAAGACCCTTCCGCCCCTCCCTCTCCCCCTCCCCTCCCCCCCCCAGGTCGCCGTGACGATAATGTAATCATTCCAATCACGAAAGATGATGAGATATTTTATTTATTTCATTCTTTTTATTTTTCATTTTTTATGAATGTTTCTTAAGGACATGTCGACGAGAAGGATTGAGGGAGATTTTTCCGTGTTCGTTTCTCTTATGCTATTGAAGATTTGCCGTGAAGACCTTTGACGAAAATGTGTATAACAGACATTTATACATGAAATAGAGAGAGAGAGAAAGAGAGAGAGGAAGAGAGAGAGGGAGAGGGAGAGGGAGAGGGAGAGGGAGAGGGGCAGGGGCAGGGGGAGAGGGGGAGGGAGAGGGACAGAGAGAGAATATATATATCAATTTATGTACAAGCTCATGTCTATCTATCAGTCCATTTATATTTAGTCCAAATTCAGCTTTGAGTTGAGTTGATTTGTGATTTTCTTCCAAGCTTTAGGCAACTGTTTAAGTGATTATTAGAGATTGTATAGATCTGAATAATTTATATTACTATCGTTTTTATTGAAAAAAAGAGTATACGCAAATTTATACATAAAAGTGAGTGAGTGAGTGAGTGAGTGAGTGTGTGTGTGTGTGTGTGTGTGTGTGTGTGTGTGTGTGTGCGTGTGTGTGTGCGTGTGTGTGTGCGTGTGTGCGTGCGAGTGTGTGCGTGCGAGTGTGTGCGTGCGAGTGTGTGCGTGCGTGCGTGCGTGCGTGCGTGCGTGTGCGTGCGTGTGCGTGCGTGTGTGTGCGTGCGTGCGTTCGTGCGTGTGCGTGCGTTCGTGCGTGTGCGCGTGTGCGAGCGTGCGTATGTATTCTTTATACATATATGTATATACAAAAAAGCACAGACATCCATTCTCTAAAGACAATTTCCTTTTTTCGAGTCTATACGACCAATGTTCCCACGATGGGCTTCTAGCGGACGAGCAGAAAGGGTGCGAGTTAAAGGGGTTTCATCGAGATAGCGTTACTGATAAGAACAAAGGAATCGGGTAACAGATAACAGAGTGAAAAAAATATATATAAGGGTCTGATGGCAGGAACTTCCTTCTACTTAAAAGTATGATAGAAATAGGATGTTAGTGATAGAGTTCCTAATTAGGGGAATGTATGTAGTGATTAATTACTTTAAAAATAGGGAAAGAATTATTCAAACGTGGCTTTATATGCCTATTAATTAATAGCTATGTACTCTTTCTCACTCTCACGCACATACGCAAGCACACGCACACGCGCGCGCACACGCACACACACACACTAACTCACACACACACTCACACGCATTTAATTATAGTAGTTGGAAAAAACTGTTTCTTTGTTCTCTCTCCATCTGTCTCATATATATATATATATATATATATATATATATATATATATATATATATATATATATATATATATATATATATATATATATATATATATATATGGTGGGGGATCTTCAGAGTAAATAAAGTATGATATCTCGAATTAGTATATCTGTTGAATACTGATATTTTCATTCTTCCTTTCTTCACCTCCTCCTCCCTTCCGTCTCCTATCGCCTCCTCCCCGCTTTCTTCCTTCGCCCCTTTCTTCCTTCGCCCCTCTCTTCCTCACCCTTTTCTTCGCCTCCTTCTCCCTTCCCTCCCTCTTCTTCCACCTCTCTCCCTTTACCTTCCTTCTCCTCCTTCTCCCCTCCCCCTTCCTTCGCCGTCCGTCCGTCCCCCCTTTCTTTACCGACTCCCCCCTACCCTCTTTCTTTGGCCCTCTCCCTACCCTCTTCTTTTGCCCCTCTCCCTACCCTCTTCTTTTGCCCCTCTCCCTACCCTCTTCTTTTGCCCCTCTCCCTACCCTCTTCTTTTGCCCCTCTCCCTACCCTCTTCTTTTGCCCCTCTCCCTACCCTCTTCCTTTGCCCCCCTCTCCCTTCCCTTCCCTTTTTAACTCTCCCTAACCCCATCCTCCCATCTCTCTTCCCCAGGACTGCCGTTGCTGCCGCGAGACCCACCTCCGCGCGCGCGACGTGGTGCTCACCCACTGCTACGACGGCGACGGCAACCGCATCACTGGCGACAACGGCAAGCTCACCGTCAAGCTTCGCGAGCCAGCGGACTGCCAGTGCTTCAAGTGCGGGAATTCGATCCGATAAGGAGGAGTTCGATCCCCCTCCGATGCCCGGATGTCGTGTTGGAACTCGACTCGACGCGTGATTGGCCGTTCGACTTCTGCTCTCGATTGATAACATAGTTCTACCTCTGCGATTTATTTTTGATCTTCAGTGATAGATAGAATGACTTTTAATCACGGCCGTTTAATGAACATAATTATAGTTACAACAGTGTTACGGGGCAAGTGTCCAAACTCTCATTAGGCCTATAATTTAACAAGTGATGAATAGAGATTTATTCATCTGTTTCCACCATGGGGGAAATTCCACTGAAAAAATTCCAAAAGAAAAAAAGCCCTGCAATGTCGAGAGCACTCAAAACATTCACACATAATTTCACTGCTATATTCATCCACAAGCTCACGTTTTACCCCTTTGTCATTTATGTCAAATAATACTCATGAAAACACATGTATATCATAAACCAACCTTCCTTCCTTGTAAAACATGTTTATATAATGACCTGGTACTGTTTCTTAGACTAGTCGATGTAGCATACTTGAAGAAAAGGAGGAAAAGGAGACATCAAAGGATCTGAAAGTGTGCGTGACGAGTTCCTTTCCACTTCGATTTTATTGCATTTTTTCTACGTCTGGCAAATTGTCTATGGCTTACTTGTGCATCTTGAAATAAACTGTTATCTAACAGGCATGATCAATTGCTTCTTTTACTTTACCTTTATAAAGATAACACCAATTAAACGCCTAGAAACTCCAGAGATGATATTGCAGCGTGGTCAAAATCTACGGTCCATGCTCGTAATTCTTCACACACGGGTCGGCTGATGGCTGACCAATCAGTCTGTAATTGGCCAAGGCTCTGCGGGGGGACTGTGCTAGACTTGGTAATTAATGAATAGAAACCCATCTACTGGCTTCTGACAGTGTTATGTACACATGGCACTGTCTATACCTTCCCTAGTTGTGGAACAAGCATTTCGGTTATTTGTGTTTGATGACGGACTAAGCCCCCGACCCTGCTGTGGTACTTGTAACACCATAATTTTAATAAATCCTTCCATGACTACACAGGAAGCAGGAATGGGATAAGTTAAAGGCCTGCTCACATGGACGAGTAACGGTATAAGTGACATCATACAAAACTACGAGGAATCTACTGTTTTACTTGAGTAGTCCGCCTGTGACGTCATCCCTGTTCGTGCCATGTTGTAGTTCCCGAAGTATTGTGTGGCTTCCATAAACGTTTGACTGAGCCAATCTTTGCATTATATTCTATTTTCTTTCTTTACACAGAAGACAAACATCATTCTACACAATATTTTCTAGTCACCATGCTTATCACACGTTATAGCACCGTCGGGCACGCATATTCATCAACTTGACCTACTGGCCCGACGGACACGCCCGCTCGTCTGGACAAGCCTTTTGGATCTCCTCTTTCCGAATTGGGAGTCGTTTCTTCATCATTGGTGTCTCTCCAACTCTTGAGAAAGTCGCCTACTCACATGCACAAACGCAAGCACACACACACCCACACACACGCGCGCATATGTGGGTTTAAGAAATGAGTGATCGTAACACCTCCCTCCCTTCGACTACGTCTTCTCAATGTATTCGTCGGTTTTCTGTGTCACTTGTAAACAAAGATAACGGGAAAGAGAACAACTTTTAAGTCCAATAATATCAATTTCACTTGCTCAAGGAAGTATATTTACGAATGAGCCCTTTAGATTTAGTACTGTTATGAGAACATTGTCTTTTACTTTCCAATTCTGTTGGATTCGTTCAGAGCTTTTAGGAGATAAGGTGACAGATGTATAAGGCTATAATGCCTGAGGGGTTGATGGTGTAAATGCGCAGGGATCAGAGGCAGTGTCAACTACTGAAATTGTGTTAAGGGGATGCATCTATCGAAGTTTACACTTGTTAATTACCCAGTTTCAAATTAATGCGTTTTTTTAACCACTTCCTAGTCATACTTTTGCTAGGTTCCTCCGCTCGTGATGTCATTTCTACCTATTTATTTAATATTTATCATGTAGGGTCAAGATTTAGCAATAGAGTAAGGCTGGGGGGAGGGGAGGCCCCATGTAAGGAAAGACCATACAACACTACATTAAAGCACTGTAGCAAAAATCTTAAAAATAAGTTAACAATTAGGACATATGTTAGATGTCAAAGGTTTTAGAGCGCTGTAGGTTAATATGGCAGTGAGAAGGGTAAAGCGGGAAGAGCAAATGGAGTACAAAGGTCGTTCATGATACAAAGCCAGCCTTTCATCCTTTTAGCACGGCTTTACCTCTTTAGAATGCGGACAGAAGGGAATGAAAAAGAGAAGGGAAAATAAAAGGGGGAGAAGAAAATACCACGCAAAATTAGTTGAAGCAAGGGCTGAGGTCCAAGGTAGGATGATCCCCCTCAGTTTTCATCTCCTATGCCCCCCACGACAACTGTTAATTGTTAGCTTTTAAAGGCACTACCTCTCTCGTAGATAAGGCTCAGGCCCCGCCCACACGCTTGGATCGTGCCCGAGCACTGTTGAGTACAGCTTGATCAGGTGGATGAGGCCCTGACTGCATCACCTGACCGGGTATGGGCAGAAAAGGCCTGTCCAGACGAGTGGGCCCAACCGGCGGGCATGCCTATCATCCATGCCTGTTAATGGGCACACCTGATGAGCAAGCCATCAAATTGCCCAAGCGCCCGATGAACGACCTCACCAGGGAGTACCCGGTAGCTCGAGCATCTGCTATACTGTTTCTGGTGTCTTTTTTTTTTCACTGTATTTGGTTCCCCCTTTGCTAGTATGGTATAAGAAGTGTCTCCACCGATTCTAAGTATGTTCTGAATTCTTACTCTTGACCATATTCTAGTTCCCGAAGTGCTGTTGTGTGGCTTCCATAAAGACCTTTTGAGCCAATATTTGCATCATATTCTTATCTTCATACATAAAGCAATATTCATGCTACGCAATATGTTCACGGTAATGCTGGGAACTATGCTTATCGTATCGTACCTATCACACGTTATTTGCATCGGCGGGCAAGCCTTTTCATCAACTCGGCCGTGTGGAGTCATGGGCATTCCCAACAGAATTTGTAACCCACAGCACTGCCCGCCAGACACACCCACTTATCTGGACAGGCAGAGTGTGCCTGATAGGCGGGCATGTCCAGGTGACGTCATAGGCGGGCAATCTACATATTAAACAACCAGACTAAGTGGAATCGATTGTTTGGCCAGTAGTCTATCCATCGCTGACGCCATCACTCTGGCATGCCCGCCAATTAGGCCCATTCCTCTGCTTCTTTGCTTCTCATCAATGGGCAATCCAGGAGAATGTCCATGCTGTAGTCAAGCGAATTCACCAGTCCGTTAATGTCACTTCAAACTTTTTCAAAACATTGTTTTCTTTCCTGTTCACTGTGATAATGAACATAGAATATGAAAACATGAGAATAGTTCAACATGGCAAAATAGTGTAATTAGATTTTGGTTACATTTCTTAATGTCATAACCGGGTAAAACCGAGAAAACCATCAAAGCCCATCGTGCACAGCTACATCTACTAGCCCTACCAAGGAAGAAAAGGGCATGCTAAACAAGCAGTGATGGGGCTCTATGTTGTCCCACATGGATCTTGTCAAAGCTGCACTGGTTCATGAGATGAATGTAGTAGAATAACCATGGTGTACGATAAAGGTTACAATAGTGAAATATTGTGTAGTACAGGGGTTACCAACCTGGGGGCCATGGAGCAATAAGAAAATCATGACATTGAGTTGAGCTGAATTTTGTCTCGCCTACAGTGCCAACATATAACTCTCACGTATTAATATATTGGGATCTTTCCATACCGTATTCTTGTGCTATAGTACCAACACCATTAATAACTAGTAATGACAATATGAAAAGATGATAATCACTGAAAGGGGCCAGAGATATTATATATTGGTTGTGGGCCACAGAAAGAAAAAGGTTGGGAACCACTGTAGTATAACAACGCACATTCAAGAAAGTCTAAACCTCCGTATGGTCTATATGTAACTGCAAGGCTAGCATCAATATTTCACCATCTTGTAAATTGGTTTCAGCTCCCACAGACATGCAGAAAGTCCATCAGCAGGCAACCCATTTGTCCATGGAAACTGCTTTCTCATATGGACTTGTCACTAACTTTCTGTAGTACTCCATGCCTTTGCTAACTGGATGAGATGAATGAGAATCTTGGATGTTTGCAAACTGAAAGTGCCCCTAGTACTCTGATGGGTAGTGCTCAGTTGAAATTTTATTTTTGAGTCCTTAAAATGTCAGCATGTATTGAACCAATATAGGTTTTGTTTTCATTTTTTAAATCTAAGATGTTAACATCTAAGCCTTGCATATAGTACCACTACACCCTCCCTGTTACTATCTCAGGGATATTCTTTTTCAATCTCTGTACTTCTAATACTGCTTCACTCAGCCTTCCGTGTCTCCCAGATTAGATGAATAAAGATAAATTTCCAATGTTCCTTTCTTAGCTTGCGTGTATCATTTTCTACAGGATTTGTTTTCAAAGGTGACAACTCCTACAATATCAATGCAGCAGTGATGAATATGAGGCGATACAATGCCATAGGCTTGGATATTCAAAATATGGTACACAGATAACCTTTGCATGCGAAGGAATGCATAGGATATGCATTATCCTAGCTTTACTCATTACATGCACTTAAGTATGTATCCTGACAATTAAGTGCTCCTACTCAGTAATTGCCAACACAATTTGCTCCTTGGCATAATTAACTACCTAAGATGGAAACAACAAAATTTAGATTGTTAAAAGATTAAAGATTGTTTTAATTCTATTTGTTACAATTGGATATTCTTTGTTGTGACATGGTGTTTTATTTTACTTCTAAATCGCCCCGTGTGCAACGAATGGCTGGGGTGACCATCCACTGGCAGCTTGCGGGATTGGACGCTGGTCAGCAAGCTTGCTAGACGAACACCCTAACTACTGCACCACACAGCTAATGATGTCCCGTACCTTTTCCTTTACCCGGCTATCTTGTTAACTCCTCCATCTAATTTTCCTCATTTTACCTTCCTACCATTCCCTATTCTATTCATAAGATTAGTGTTCATTTTGTATGCAAATGCCAGACTGCCAACACATGTGACTGTGCCCTTGCTGTTCTCAGTGACAATTGTGTATTTTTTGTACAGTAAAGATCTGCGATTCAATTTCTATCCCCCCAGTTTTTTATTTGTATTTCTTAATATGTTTTATCGTTTTTATTATTGTTGTTACATACGTCGATACAGTTTCATGCAGATCATATGAAAGTTTAGCCATGTTTTGGTTCATCAAAAGGACGCAGTGATTGCAGGTTTGGTAATCCAGTCTTATTTTATGTTTCCTGAGCTACCAACTCTACCAAAACATCTAAAGCTTTCTGTAACATGGTATGATCTATAACTTATATAATGTGCAATTTACATATAAAAAACAAACAAAAAAAACTGCTGTTGTATAATACAACACAATATTTACATATATACATTTTTTTCATATATTCCTATGAAGTTTGTTTTTTGTACAAAACTATATGAAGTGCATTACATAACATGTAAAATTTGTATTAAATGCCAATCCTTATGTCCGATAAAATCTGAAAACCTGTATATCTAGAATTCATTTTACTTTTGGTATAATGTTATTTCGCATATACACAATAACATCACATTCGGAGCAGTAAACAGTCACAAGCCCCGAACGCAAATTGATTGAAGCAATGCTAGGATCCAGAAGATGCCCGAGAGGACATTCGTCGACTAGCTCTTCCAGCATCACGTAGGAACATGTTGCTATCTCTTGGCTGAGAGGGCGTGGCTTCGGTAGGTCTTTCACATCACTGCGACCTAGACGGCAAATTTTACACTTGATTTTGGTCCTTGTGCTCAACACCTTTGGACGTCTAGGCGGAGAATCAGTCTTGCCAAATAACCGCTGCATTCTGCATTTCTTTGACTCCCGTCGTATGACTGATCCGGTTTTACTTCCTGTATGCTTGGTCTGATTAAGATTTTCATCTGATTGCTGATCAGGTCGTATGACTGACGTGTTTTTACCTCCCATATCCTTAGTCTGATTAAAGTTTTCATCTGATAGTTGATCAAGTCTACCTGCAAAGAAAAAGTACAACGATCTTAGGATATGTATCTGATAAACTAAAGAAAAACAAAGTACTTTCCTAAAGAATGGTTTACCTGGTTGTACTTTGGTTTCCTCCTCTTGTTTCCTCACATCATCTCTGGGCTTCACATCTTCTTCGAGCTGTACATTTTGGACACAAACAGCTTCAACAATAGAGGTCTTCAAGAACGAATCTTCAAGTATGAATTCCCCTCGATCAGCAAACTCCTCCTTTATGAAAGTTCTCACTTTCGTTTGGTCTGAAAGACCACAATCACGCATACCAATATCTTGCATAGCAGTATCTTCAGCACTTTCAGTTTTTACATTCTTGAAAGAGATGTCTTCTTGGAGAAAGTTTTCCGTTTTGATTATAGATTTTACATCGCTAACTGGTTCGCAATACTGTATGAGAGATTTTACTTCGCTAGTTCGTTCACAATACTGAGAGTCATTGCTGAAAACTGCAGGATCTTCCTCTAACTGTTCGTCAAGGGTAGGCTCTTCTTTCTTAATGGGTACCAAATTATGCACATTACGTCCTCTGGATCGATATCCAGAACAGTGGCCATGTCCTATCATTTCAGGCATTGTGCATGGTGTACTAACAGGATAGCTAGTATTACTCTCTGTCGTTGGAGGTACTGGGTAACTAACATCATCTTGAGTTACAGTGTAACTGAGACTATCTTGTGGTATTTGTGGTAAAGGGTAACTGATGCTATCTGGAGACTTCGAAGGTACAGGGTAGTTGACACTATCTAGGGACCTTGGAGGTACTGGGTAGCTAATACTATCTTGAGGTCTTGGTGGTGCTGGATAACTGACACTGCCCTGGGGCCCTGAACTGATGCTACCCTGTATCCTTGGAGGAGGTACAGGGAAGCTGACCCTATCCTGTGTCCTTGGGCAACTGATGCTACCCTGTATCCTAGGAGGAGGTACAGGGAAGCTGACCCTATCCTGTGTCCTTGGGGGTACAGGGAAATGGAGACCATCTTGCGTGCTTGGGGGTACTGGGTAGCTGGCGCTATCCTGTGTCCTTGGAGGTACAGGGAAACTGACACAACCTTGCATCCTTGAGGGTACAGGGTAATTGGCACTACCCTGTGTCCTTGGAGGTATAGGGTAACTAGCACCACCTTGTGTCCTTGGAGGTACAGGGTAATTGGCACTACCCTGTGTCCTTGGAGGTATAGGGTAACTAGCACCACCTTGTGTCCTTGGAGGTAAAGGGTAATTGGCACTACCCTGATTCCTTGGGGATTCAGGGTAATTGCCACTACTCTGCATTCTTGTGGGTAAAATGTAACTGACGCTACCCTGTGCCCTTGGGGGTACCGGGAAACCGACACTGTCCTGTATCCTTGGGGGTACAGGGAAAATGGCACTACCCTGCGTTCTTGGGGGTACAGGAAAACTTGCACTGACCTGTGTTCTTGGGGGTACAGGGTAATTGGCACTACCTTGATTCCCTGGGGATTCAGGGTAAATACCTCTATCCTGCATTCTTGTGGTTAAAAGGTAACTGACACTACCCTGTGTCCTTGGGGGTACAGTGTAACTAGCACCACCCTGTGTCCTTGGAGGTACAGGGTAATTGGCACTACTCTGATTCCCTGGAGATTCAGGGTAAATACCTCTACCCTGCATTCTTGTGGTTAAAAGGTAACTGGCACTACCCTGTGTCCTTGGGGGCACAGGAAAACTGGCATTCTCCTGTATCCTTGGGGGTTGAGGCAAACTAGCATTACCCTGCATTCTTGGAGGTACCGGGAAACTGGCACTACCCTGCGTTCTTTGGGGCACAGGGACACTGGTTCTACCCTCCATTCTTGGGGCCACAGGGAAACTGGCTCCATCCTGCATTCTCGGGGGTTCAGGGAAATTGGTATTACCCTCAGTTTTAGGGGGCACAGAGTACGTGGCATCGCCCTCAGTCGTCGGAGGCATCGTATCCTCTTCCTCCAAAGACGAATCCTTAAGCAATAGTCGCAGGGGAAGGTAAAGACTCGGATTTGGTGCACCCCAAGACCATCCTTTTCTGTTCGTCACGCCTGTCAAGTATGGCCACAGGTGATTGCTGGGATGATTCGCCGCCCACATCTGCAAACAAGTATTACAATAAGAAATAAAAATCCATGTTTTCAGGAAAATGCAAAGGGCAAAAGAACAATCTGAAGCGCACCCCACTAGTTTTTGCACTGTATTATTAAGACAATGATAAAATATTTGTTACATAATAGACACGACATGGGCCACACTTACAGCAGTAAAAGATAAAGCTTTATCTTGGTGGTATACTTGGTATAGGAAACAAGGACCAGGAATGACTGAGTTGTGCTGGTCGCTGGGACCGCCCCGGAACCCTAGCTAAATCCTGAGCTATGTTCCTATTGGTAAGTCTGAGACCGTCTTGAGCTGATCACGCACACAAAGACTCCATCTCGAGTCTCCACCTGTGGTGTGACAGTCACACCACAGGTGGAGACTGTCGAACGAACAGAAGCGGGAATAACGTTTTTATTCACATTCTCGTGCTACACATACACACACACACTCACATATATACATATAAATATGTATATATATACATGTATATGTATACACACACACACACACACACACACACACACATATATATATATATATATATATATATATATATATATATGTATAAATTACTTGTGTGTGTGTGTGTGTGTGTGTGTGTATGTATGTATGTATGTATGTATGTATGTATGTATGTATGTATGTATGTATGTGTGTGTGTGTGTGTGTGTGTGTGTGTGTGTGTGTGTGTGTGTATGTATGTATGTATGTATGTATGTATGTATGTATGAGAGAGAGAGAGAGAGAGAGAGAGAGAGAGAGAGAGAGAGAGAGAGAGAGAGAGAGAGAGAGAGAGAGAGAGAGAGAGAGAGAGAGAGAGAGCTAGAGCGAGGGAGGTGGCTGCGATAAAGTCTACATGGGCGAGACAGCACGAAGATTGCACGAGCAACACAGCGCCCTCCAACGTCATGACCCGAGGAGCGCCTTCGCTGTCCACGTCAACACCGATTGGTCACCTCCCGAAAGGGTCCCAAACCTCACCCCCCCCCCCCCGACCAAGGAAGATGGTATTAGCGGCGTTCATTCCCACAACGAATACCTTCAACACCGCTACGGCGAGACACGAATGATCCAAGGGCGCCGCACACCCGATTACCGACGTGACCTGACCACCTAGTTCTGGGATATATACACCTCTATGTACCTCTGATCATGTATGCCCTAATGAAGCAGTAAATGCGAAAAAGGCCTTTGGCATATTTGTGTTTTCCTGTTCTTCGCTCCGCTGCATACATATGCAATCATACGGATATGTACAAACATATGCGAACGCACACAAGACCTACAGATATATATACACGTACATACACTAGACATATATAAACACGCACGTACACTAGATATACAGACATATACACACGTACATACACTAGATATACAGTCATTTATACACGTACATACACTAGACATTCAGACATATACACATGTATGTAAACGACATACAGACGTACATATACTAGATATACAGACATACACGTATGTATACTTGACATACAGTCATATAAATGCGTACATATACTAGACATACAGACATGTATATACGTACGTACACTAGACATACAGACATACATATTTACATGTAAGTACACTAAACAGGCATATATACATATACATACACTAGATATACATGTACATACATTAGATATACAGACATACACACATGTACATACACTAGACATACAGACACATATACATGCACGTACATTAAACATAGAGATACAGACATATACATGTAAGTACACTAGACATCCAGACATACACGTACATACACTAGACACAGACATATTACACACGTACATACACTAAACAGATAAATACACTTATACGTACATTAGACATAGACATATATACGTACAAGCACTAGACATACGGAGATATATACGTATGTTCACTAGACAAAGATATATATACATATACACATATACACACTAGACAAAATATATATACACACGTATACACACGTATACACATATATACATATACATATATGTATACATATATGTATACATATATGTATACATATATGTATACATATATGTATACATATATGTATACATATATGTATACATATATGTATACATATATGTATACATATACACATATACACATACACATATACACATACACATATACACATACACATATACACATACACATATACACATACACATATACACATACACATATACACATACACATATACACATACACATATACACATACACATATACACATACACATATACACATACACATATACACATACACATATACACATACACATATACACATACACATATACACATACACATATACACATACACATATACACATACACATATACACATACACATATACACATACACATATACACATACACATATACACATACACATATACACATACACATATACACATACACATATACACATACACATATACACATACACATATACACATACACATATACACATACACATATACACATACACATATACACATACACATATACACATACACATATACACATACACATATACACATACACATATACACATACACATATACACATACATATGCACATATACATATACACATATACATACACACATATACACATACACATATACAAATACACACATACACATACACATATACACATACACATATTCACATACACATATTCATATATACATATACATATACACATATACAC
>NC_091567.1:2022443-2039943 GCF_042767895.1 Penaeus vannamei
TGCTTCTCTCTCTCTCTCTCTCTCTTTGCTTCTCTCTCTCTCTCTCTTTGCTTCTCTCTCTCTCTCTCTTTCTTTCTCTCTCTCTCTCTCTCTTTCTTTCTCTCTCTCTCTCTCTTTCTTTCTCTCTCTCTCTCTTTCTTTCTCTCTCTCTCTCTCTTTCTTTCTCTCTCTCTCTCTCTTTCTTTCTCTCTCTCTCTCTCTTTCTTTCTCTCTCTCTCTCTCTCTCTCTCTCTCTCTCTCTCTCTCTCTTTCTCTCTCTCTCTCTCTCTCTCTCTCTCCCTCTCTCTCTCTCCGTCTCTCTCTCTCTCTCTCTCTCTCTCTCTCTCTCTCTATCTCTCTATCTCTCTCTATCTCTCTCTCTCTCTCTCTATCTCTCTCTCTCTCTCTCTCTCTCTCTCTCTCTCTCTATCTCTCTCTCTCTCTCTCTATCTCTCTCTCTCTCTCTCTCTCTCTCTCTCTCTCTCTCTCTCTCTCTCTCTCTCTCTCTCCTTTCGTTCCTTCCTCAATCTCTTATTTCCTTCTCCTTTCCTCCCTTTCTTCCTTCCTCCCCATAATATTTGTTTATTTGCCTGCAGTGTATTTGGTTTCTTTTTTTATGTAGCACTGCAGTACAGGTACAAATGTATTTATTTCTCTCTGAATTTTGTATCATATTTGACAATATTCTGATTTCTGCCATAGTATGGCCAATAGTATAGAATAAGAATTGATAATGGTTTGTCTTAAACTGATTATTGCTATTGATATTCAGATACTGGGACATATTGGATAAGCATTTATTTACTTATTTATTTAAATACCTGTGGCAGATAAAAAAACATTCTTTTGTAGATACAGTTTGTTAATAGGTTAGATTTCAAATCAGTATTTTTATAAAGGTCAAAAGAATTGCGTATCAGATTCCCAATTTGATTATTAATATATTTTTTAAAAATGTCTGGTAATTGTATGTATCTTGTGCACTCAAATCTATGTGTTATAGAAAATATAAATGTATCTACTTGGGTATCTATTCAGTGTAAATTCTGTAGCTATTTTCCTCTCTCATTTAGAATCTAAATATGATAATATTGCACAAAATGGTCTTGTCACCTAGGAAGCGTCTGTGTCAATTTAATATATGAAATTTATAAAATGGTAGTACAACTGCATGGGAATATTGAATTTTAAAGTTAGTGTACATGGGTATATAACAAAATAACCTTATGACTCTAATTAAGGTGGTCTGAGTTTTAAGATGTGCAAAAATAAAGGAATATATATTTATTTTGTTCAGTTTAATGTCTTTTTACATCAAATTTTATGTAACTACCACTTCAGATATCTGACCTTATTTTACTATGCAATATATATTTGAATTATATTGATTTCTGTACTTTATTACCAAATAAAGTACAGAAATCAAAATACTGTACATGTAATATATTTATGTTTGTCAAATTTAATGTCTCAGTTTGTTAACTTTAATACTTAATTAAGTGAAATAAATTTATTAAATATCAATTAAGTGATGGTGATACTCTGTTATTGTTCATTAGAGTTTATTCACAGGTTGATTTTGTGTTAAAATAATACAAACTGGATGAAATACTGATGCTATACAGTAAATTAAAGTTCAAGTTCCTTGTATTTTGTTTAGAAGCAACTGACAAAAATATTAACTATTCCTTCATTTCAGTGCCTTGTAGGGGCAAGATTATGGGTCCATGGTTAATAAATTCATGTTTATGATGCTTGTGGTCTCTTACCTTTCAATTTTTGCAGTAAACAAGATAATTTTAGAAATTATTAACCCATTGATGCTAGGATGGTAAAAATGCATGTCATGTCCATTATTTTTTTGTTTATTGACTGTTTTTATATATAGATGGTTCAAGAGCTTAATCACCAAGGAGCCAATTACATGTCATACCTATCGCAGCTGTTAGGAAAAAATATTAAAAAAAAACTCAAGGAAGGGGAAAATCAGATGAGGTCACATAGGTATATTTGGTGGCTAAGCACTAGTACAGCTGTGTAAACAAAATTCTTTATAGAAAAATACAGACAGCAGTACATGCCCTAGGCAGCAACAGGTCAATAGCAAGATCAGAAGTAAACAGAAAATATCAGCTGACTAGGAAAATCATAGTATTATGGTGGTTAATGGTTAATGGTTAAAAGCAAAAATAAATGTGCTAGACATCTAAGGTCATATACCACCATAGGAAATTATATTAAAGGAGGGGTGAAGGGTGATAGTGACATTGCAGGGTTAAAGATGGGGAAACAGGTTGTCATGTGAATGGGTTATGGTGGGTTTAGGTAAGGGAATTACAGTTTTTCATGTGTGTATCCAGGAGGGAGTGGAAATGATAGAGGGGATGGAGGGAGAGAGAATGTACATTTAGTTGGAGTTGAGGGAGGTGGGTTGTGTAAGGAAGGAGTAGAAGTGGTGTAGGTGGATTATGAGTAGGAGGAGGATGGGTGTTGGGAGGATGGATATCAGCAGTAGAGGGGGATGGGTTGTGTTGGGAGGGAGTTGGAGGTGGATTGATATCGGTAGTAGGTGGAATTGAGGGGGTTAGGTTGTGTTGAGAGGGAGTAGGAGAGAGGGGTGTAGGGGCAATATGAGCAGTAGGGGGATGGATATCGGCAGTCACTTTGAGTATGGAGGGAGCATGAGTTGTGGAATTTTGTGCCTCGAGCATATAGTTTTGGATGTCTTCCATAGTTACTGCAGTGGAGTTGGTGGGAGAGTTTTGTGAGACAAAAGTTCTCTTATGAGGGGGGGAAGAGGAGACTGGTGTCTGAGGAATGTGAAGGCAAAGGTAGGTGAAGGTGAGTGTGCAGTAGGGGAAGAAGGGGTGGAACGTTTAGTCTGTCTGCTGCAGGTAGTGCGGGGAGAGAGAGGGGATGGTGTTGGGGCTGTAGTTGAGATTGGAGCTGTAGGTGAGATTGGAGTGTCTGGGTTTAGAATAGCAGAAGAATTTGACTGGGGTAGATAGAATGAAGTGGAAGTGGGGAAGTAAGTAGGTATAGGGGAGGGTGTAGGAACATCTTGAGGTGGAGGGGGAGAGGCAGAGCGAGCGACATTACTAGAGTAGGGAGTATAAGAGAAACCTTGTCGGCATGCTTCCTGTCTGTCTTCATGTAGGGTGAGGCCATCTTTGTATCTGAGAGTTGCTACCTCAGACTCGAACTTGTAAGTGGGACAGCCTCTATAAAATACATTATGGGGGCTGCCGCAGTTAGCACATTTCCGTGTTTGTGCAGAGCAGTTTGATCGGTTATGACCGGGTTGGGTACATAGGGGGCATCAGTGTGTGGAACAGCAGTGTTTGGCAGGATGTCCAAATCGCCAACAGTTTTGACATTGACGGGGAGGATGTTGGTATGGTCGAACAGGGGGGAAGTAGATGGTAGAAGAGGTTGGAGAAGGGACGGAAACAGAAAACTGGAGGGAGAAAAGACCATGCAAAATTAGTTGAGTCGAGGGCTGAGGCCCTAGGCAGGGGAGATCCTTGCACTTGGTCTGTCTCCGTCTCCTAAGTCCCCCCACGACAACAATGGGCAAGGGATGGGGGGGGGGTTGGCTATGGTAAGCCTGAAATACACGGGGCAGATAATAGGTCCATCCCTCAGGGTCCACATGTGGGACAAGGGCAAAACAATTAACCAAGGGAATATTGTGCCCATGGCTCCCTGAGGCCATTCATGAAGGAGTTGGGGAAGACAACGAAAAAGAAAGACGAAATGACCATGCAAAATTTGTTGACATGAGGGCAGAGACCCAAGGTAGGGGAGATTCCCAGCATTGGGCCTGTCTCTGTCTCCTATAGGGGAAAGTAAGTGTGATTTCAGCAAAATCGGAGGTGGCATGGCAAAAGGTGGGTCAGGAAAGGTATCTTGGTCTTCTTAAAACCCATGATTAACATAATGAAGAAAAAAATTAAATAATATAGGTTATGTTTTAAATAATCTTACTTACCAGCATGCCACATGGAATTCCACAAGTCCTTTAGGCCTCCAGTGAATGGTAACAATTTATGTATTTATGTCAACAAAGGATATTACATGATATTAACATGCAAAATTGAAAGTAACAAATAAAAGTAAATGTTATTTAGTGCTCAAGACAGAGTTTATTCTATTGCCATCTGGAATTTGAAACCATTTTATTTTCAGGATTTTTATTTCATAAAACTGATTATAGTAGTAAGTACATTAAATCACATTTTGTTACTTATTTACAGTAATACACTTTCCTGCAGAAACATAACCTACTTGGGCATTCAAAATATTTGCTAAGATAGAAAAATACTCATTTTCTTCCATACAAAAAAAATGAGTAATGACCATCTTGGACAGTAAACCACTTCTGTGAGGATTCTTAAAAATTTGATACATATTAAAGTCTGTTCTGCTTTGTTCACTGCAGGAAGTAAAGTTGAACTGTGCGACTCCATACTAAAATCATGATAAAAAATTCAAAACTCACCAATCATTAAAATACATTACATTACCATTCACACCTGAATATAATAGAAATGGAAATGTTAAAACAGGCACACCATGACATCATAAATTAAAAATGGGTACAAATGGGGCAGTCACAGAAGAGGACTGTTAACAACCGTGAGAGACACCAACGCTGCTTTCTTAAATGACTCACTAAAAATCTTACCAGATATAGTTCGACAAAAGAAAACTGTCATGTAATACAAATCATCTAACTCCCTAGTTTTGCACATTTTTTGCCTACAAATCCACAGGTCAAAACTGCATTCACATCCAGATACACAATACACTAAAGTGAAATTTTATCCCTAAAAATAATGGGGTAAGTAATGTCACTCACAACGTTGCCGGCAGAAGTCTTCATGCTGACACACCTATTCACATAAATACCTGAATGAGAGCTTGGAGCAATAGGTCCCATGCCAACCACAAAGAATTTGATTCCTCTCTCACTCAGCTTGAGGCAGACTCACTGGCCTTCATCCAAACATCCTTTTTGTAAAGTAAGGTCGCCTGTAGCCAATAATTGAAAATCTTTGCGGCCAGATTAGCATATTTACTTAAGGGGCTTTTTAAACATTTAACACTACGAACGAACTTCATGGAGCAAAGAAAATCCCAATATAATTTTTTTTTTTCATCTACAAATTATCCAGTGCTTGGTTGTAATAACTGAAAGTAATATATTCACCTGGACTGGAAATACAGGTTATCTTTATTTTAAGATTAAAAAAAAAATAATAATAGCTTTAAGAATTCTATTTATTTGATTATTTTTTTATCTGAAACATGAAGTAAACATAGCATAGAAGGTAATTAATATATTTAAAATCTCTGTTTCTGGGAGAGTTCACATTCCATACAGATTCTATAAATATTGTTTTTTAAAACCAAGAGCATCATAATTCTTTCATGATACATGGCCATCATGCAATTTTTGGTTACTTGACCTAACTGTGGCCTTCTTTGCAAGTCTGTTTAGAGAAGATTCGAGACATCTGCTGAAAGGTTTGGTGAAAATGTACTGAATATGGACATCCTTTACTACCATAAACTTACGAAGTGAGTACATTTTGTGAGTTTTTCACATATAAATGGTTTCACTATATATTTGAAATAAATAGGATTATGCTTTACATTGTGCTAACTGTATCAGTTTATACTGAAAAACATACTCAAGAGTATAAACCATAATGACATGACTAAAAATATTTCGTCTTCACATAAACGTTTGAAAATAAACATTCTGTAATGTTCAATATATAGACAACAGAAATAGAAATTACAGCCATATAAACATTTACATATTATAGATATAAATACTGTGAATGGACAACAACATTGGCACAAAAAAAAATTAATACAATAAACTCAATAAAAATATACACATTGAAGAGGAAAGTGGACGAGCAAGATCAGCCATCCAGTTTCATTGCACGTACAGCATTCACAATAGTCAAAACCTGTGTGGAAAGCAATCGTACAAAATACTACTATTTACAATACACTATCAGTTCACATATGTACAGTGACCGACCAGCATGTGCACAGAGCTTTGTTGTGCAATTCTTCTACTGCACATGCTTTTGGTTCTTTTAAAAAACACATCATCACTCGCACAAAATGTTTTACTCATTCAGGAAAAATTCATATACATCCAGTGTCACAAGAGCAATAAGGCATAAAGACTAGCCGATAAACTTTAAACTGTTGCTCTGCTGTTCAAAGGGGGTCAGTTTAGCTGCCAAGATACGAACTACATTCCAGTCACCCTCCCTTTCTTAACCGACAAGATATTTCCTCATAAAAACAAAAAGGTCTGATAAAATTGGTGCAACATAAATTAAGCTTGAAAAAGTATAAACGTCACATGCATGAACATGGGAATGGTAATGCTTCAACAGCAAAATTGCTTGAATCCGTTTAGGGTCTGTAAACTGAGAGACCTTCAAGTAATTACTGTGAAAATGTAAGATCAATCATTACAAGTTGAACTGCATCTGCTCTTTGTGAATTAACATATGAATTGGTCACATCAGTCACTCAGTATTAATGACACTAGATTTAACTAGGTCATTTTCCAAATTGCAATATGTCCCATTGTGTCTATGCTAGAATATATTATAAAATCCTCTTTCTACATCTTTGTATAAATACTGGAAGCCATATATCAAGTGAGATGTAGGGAACACACATAACATACTGAATGAGATTGATCAATGTAACTGATAATAAACTATACCAAGAAACAATATTACTGGAATCAAAAATACCTGTAACATCAGCACTCTACAATATGTTAAAACACCTGGTTGAATATAGCTAGAAAAAGAGAAAAATGGTAAAATCACCTATAACTTTCTATAAACATTTCTGATATCATAACATCAGATTTTAGATCCTCTAAACCATGTAATAATAACTGAAATAATAATAAAAAAGGCATAAAAATATTAATGGCTCATCAACAAAACAAGGTCTTGTACAAATTACAAATATCTTGGTTTACAAGAAAAAAATATAGGGAAAAGGGTTTGTTTATCTCTTTTAAATGACCAATGGAAAAATAATCCCATTACCAAGTTAGATAATTGTATAATATATCCCACATTAACTTCTGCCAACAGAAAAAAAAAATTACAAGTATGGGCAGTACAAGATAACAAATTTTGCTGTATACATAATCATCCCTTCAACTTTTTCCAGGTGGTATGCATGTGCTATCCTGAAAGCAATCCTTCTCCTCCCTGTTTATATCCAAACATCTAACTGTATATTCAATATGTAAATTACCAGAAACTGGGACACAAATAAGAGAAGTTTGAAATTCTAATGCTATATATACACATACCTTTTCATGTTCACCGAAACTGATGTTATAACAAAAGCATTTTTTTTATGACTTACCAATAAGGATATGGCAAGAAAATACCTATAACACCAGAGTAGCCTCTGAATAAACACTGAAAAAAATGAATCAATTACAAATGCTTCATTCTTTCTTGCCTCAGTAATTAACATGAAATGGTTTCTAAATCTGCCTATCACTTTTTTAAAAATTCCTATATCAGATAATCATTTATCATTATAACTAATAAACCATCTGTTTGAACACAAGAAATACCTAAAAGCTGTTCTTTCACATTACACTAGACAGATTTTCTTATCTTCCACAGGTACATGAATAAATGATTTTGAGAACAGGTATATCAACCACAATATCCAGTCATGAAATAATAATGTACAAAGTATATGAACTTAACCAACATTGTGCTTTTTTTTATTTTTTTGTTTTCTTACATTGCTTTACAATAAGAAAAATGTCCTCACATCAAACTCAGTAGACATTTTCTTCGAATAATCAATATTTCACATACATCTCAATGGAAGATGGGTTTGAAATGCAACACATGTGATTTTTACTTTGATATGCCAACCTTGCCACACAGCAGAATACAAACAAAAAACATACATGTATACAAATGAAAATAAAAATAACTCCAACTACACACCTTGTCTCCTTCTTCAGGTAAAGGCTAAAAACAGATTCTAAAAGCGAATCAGCGCTGGAAGTCATATCTATTTTGCTTATTTCGTTTACCTTATTTTCCTCTTTTTTTCTATCTTACATTATATTATGCTCAATTTCATTTAGTGTTGTCTTCTCATCACCTCCTGACGTGGCACACAAAGCTAGATTCTATTATCACTTAGCAAAGTTGTTTGTTTCATATCAAAGTGATTACATTACAAATAATGTTCATTTTCCCCAAGAATTTGGCACACTTTAAATTATACAACCAGAATTAGGTACCAGTTTACAATACCTCAGTGACCAGCTGTTTTGTTACATCCTCACTTTTTTTTCCTCTTTTTTTAATAGATGCTCATTATTAGCATTTCTTAAATATAAGCTCATTATCAACGAGCAAAATGATAAAATCATCTCTTCAATATTAGGCTCCGCAAACTAATCTGCTTAAAAAATAAAGACAAAAACTACACAAATGAGTATCTGTGCAATCTCTTGGGAAATTTAGACTTTATACATGTTAACCCTCCAAAAGATTAAATAACAATATTGATAATAAAAATAACAGAAATAGAAAGTAATAATAATGATAAATAATCAATAATCAAAATCAATGATCAAAACAATTAGAATAACTAAAATCAATAATTAAAACAAAACTTATAATTGAAACAATCAAATTTGATCATCAAAATTAAGATGTCTAAAATTAATAACACTAATACTATTAATAACAAATATACAATTAATGTTAATAATAATCATAATCAATCATAATCATTATAATGATAATAATAATAGTAATAACAATAATAATAGTAATAATAATGATAATAATATTATAATTGCAACAATTATAGCTATGATAAAAATAATGATCATAAAAATAATAATAATATATAATGGTAATGATCATAATGATCATAATAATAATAATAATAATGATAACAGTAATATCAATAATGATGATAATAATGCTAATACTAATGATAATAATAAAAAAAAATAAAAACACTAACAAATCATAATAGTAATAAAAATAATAATAATAACTAATACTAATAATATAAGAGAGTAACCAGATTTGAACTAAACAAGCGCATTTGAATATGCTATAAATTTGCTCCTTTTTAGGATTCACCCTACACATGAACCAATATTCTACACAATTCCCAAGAAATCTAGTCTAACATAATATATAGAAACGAGACACAGAAGATAAATAACACCCAACTGAATCATTCTCACTAAAGTTTATATTGTAGTAGCCCTCTGTCATCAAATCTCCACTAATAACTACCACCATATACAACTTTGTGCCAGTGTGTTGCATTGGTCTGTAGTAGAGGCACTTGGAAACCCATTAGAGGGGGCTTAGTCAGCTTCTGTTTTTCTTTAAAGTTGGAAGTTTAATAAAAAAACAGAACCTTTGAATCTGCTTCTACAGTGTTATCCTGATGGTCACTGGGCACTTTGTCTTTGATCTAGAAAACTGCATTATAAGTGTGATGCTGAGGAGCACATTTCAACTGGCCCACAGAATTTTTGGACTCTGTGTTTAGATATAAGGTGTCTTCCATGTGGAATGACTTGTAAATTTAAGCTTGAGGTTTTGGACTCCTACAGATCAAAAACATTGATTTTGTACACCTCTCCTAATAGGTCTTCACACAGCTTTTACATACCTTAACCTCACATCTTTTAGATACAAGAATCTATTTCACTGTATAAAAATATGGAGCACGCTTTTATAAAAGGGTTGGTGCCTAAAAAAGTGGTAGTTTCCAATATGGCACATCATTTATATAAGTCATCTGCAACAATCCACAATTACCAATAGCGTGTAAATAACACTTACTTTTTTCATGTCTGACCACCTGTCATTTTAACTTCCTTATTTTTTAAAGCTGCTTTAACAAGACTAAGTGTTTTATTTGGGTTTCACCAAACCATAATGTAATTTTGTATCTATATCCCAAACTAAATATCATTCTCATCTCTGAAATACCTTGATACATATGCCCCAACATTCATATATGAAATAAAATAACTTTTACATGTCATTTACCTTACAAACTGGATAGTACCACTGGAATGACTGAAAGAACAGTCTTTGATTTAAGCCATAACTGACTGACTATAAGCAGTATTAATCATCTGTAACTTGGTCCTCCATCATCGCTAGGGAAGAAACATTGTTTTCATTACTCAAATCTTTGGGCTACCCTCTACCTAGGATCAGCCTCATTATGGCAATAGATAGCCTTCTTTATTACTGTCTTCTTTTGGCCTCTGAATCTCCTCACAAGGTACAGTTCTCAAGTGACGGCTTAAAAGTATCACAGGCTTTGGGATTAGCAGACAATGGGTCAAAACTGCTAATGCAAAAGACATTTCAAGAAGACAAAGAGACAGAAAAAGGGGGAGGAAAAACAAAAACAAAACAAAACAAATATGATATGTAAAAAGCCCTACCATTAGAGTAAGTAGAAGGTTATAAGAAATAAATAGTTTAAACTCTACATTACCCCCTCCCTCTTGTCCTTGGAAGATCAGTCTCCCAATTAGAATCACATACATATGTAGGAGCTATTCTGATGGATAAAAACAACAAGCAAATAATGAAGAGAAAAAAAATAACTACTGTTCCCTTTACTTATGGTGAATCACAATTTATTTTCCCTGCAAAAATCAGCACCGTGGCTCATTCAGATATCAGTCGGCCCATCGCATTCCAGTTGACTATACAAAGTGGATATACTTTACAAGTGATGTGAAAAAAAAAAAAAAAAAAAAATTGAAATTTATTTCCCTAGCCATTGAATCTCAGGCCCTTAATTTTACAACTTTAGGGCTTTGCCAAAAATGCTAAACTTAATACAACCTTGGAACACACTGGCCAGGAGCCTAAGATGCTGATATTCACAAAAAAAAAGAAAAGAGAGAATGAGAGAGAGAGACAGAGAGACAGAGAAAAAATTATTATGTTTTTTAATCTCCTCCAAGTTCTAAGATATCTTCTGTCTTTGGTATGGCCATTTTCCACCGCAACTTATTGTCAGACCATCGGACTGAAATTACAGAAGCTTTGGGTTTGAATCATTGAGCGAGCCAGACCATAGTATGGCTCTTGATGGAAAACGATGAAAAAAATATAATAAATAAAAAAATAAAAAAAGAGAGGAAAAAAGAAAGATAGAAAATAACAGACATCATCATTATCTGTTCATGCTAAATAATGAGAAGAGTAATTGTACTTAAAATAGCAAAAGTAATTGTAACTATTATCATTTTCACCACCATCATCATGATAGTAATGATGATGAGGATGACAATGATAATGAATAATGATCGCAATAGTAAGAATATCAATGAAAACAATAATAATAATATTGCAAAGACAATGATAACAATAAAAGAAATATTAATATTAATGATCATAATGACAATGACAATATTATTATAAAAATAATAAGTTATAATAATTGTGATGATAATAATAATAATAATAATAATAATAATAATTACATTCATAATCATGATAGCAATAACAATAATGATTATGCTCATACAACTAATAATCATAACCTTGATCATAATAAAAACTGTTACTGAACTTCATAATCATCGCTATGATAATCATGATCACCAAATAACAATTATCATTACTATATTATCAACTCCAGACAGAAGCTATGATAAATTAATCTTAATTAAAATGATTCTCAACAACATGATCAACCTATTGATAAAAAGGAGTCTGTACAGCTGATTTCTTCTTTAAACGACATTTATAGTCAATATCAGGCTTTTCCAGACAATTACTTGTGAAAATAAGGCATCTTTTAAAATCTTTCAAAGGAATAATAAAGAGATGAGCAGAGTAAATAAAGAGAGATAAAAGTATATATGAAAGGAAGGAAAATCTTTAGTTTTTTTTTTTCTATCTTTATCGAAGAGATGCAATGCAAAATATGACTTCCATTCTTCCACACCTTGCTTCCACAGTCGTACTTTTAAGATAGAATGCCCACTAACTTGATGCTAAGAGATGCCGATTCATCACTGAATAATAATCATGTACACCTGAAATATTTCGGCAGTGTTGGAAAGTGTGTTCAACCTACTTTTCTTTCTTTTTTTAATCAGATTTGTTCACTAGCAATTTGGCAAACAGGACTTAAGGGTTGCCTCTCCTACCTTCCTTAGCTTCACCCTTAAAAACAAATGGATACATGCTATCCATTGCTTGGAAATACACGTTTAACAAATCTGACGTAAAAGAAGCAATTGAAGTTTAGCGGCATTTAGAACATGGGTGTGCGCGGCCTCGTGGGGGGTGAGTAGCGCACATGATGGTAGTGTCGGTGACTGTGACTGCGGTAATGCAAGGAGTGGAAGTGTTGATGTCAGAGGAACAGCGGGGGTGTGGTGGTGGCATGATGGCGGGTCACAGTGGCAGTGGAGGAGTGAGGTCTGAGAGGGGGAGTGCGTGGAGACCGAGGTGGAGGGCCCCCATATGTGTGGTGGCCAGACAGAGGTGGAGGTGTAAAATGTGGCGGCAGCCGACGGCGTCTGCTGGACCTTCTTCTGCATGAACCTCCCAAGGTGAGGTGAGACCCAACCTAGGCAGGTAAAACAGAGCATAACAGCTTTTGGTATTAAAGAATCTGAAGAACTAATTTAGAGCCTTAAAAAATACACATCTCCAACCTATCCACTATGAATGAATATAAAAACTGATTACTTATTAAAGTTACTTAAGATCATTGAGGTTTACAATGTAAATTTATGCATTTCTGAATTATACAGGCACCAATTACTATTTTCTTCCATTAGCCCATACAGGATAGACCCTACCTGATGGTGTGATCCATCGCCCAGATCTAAAGACATCTGCGTTCCTTCCAGATCCTCAAGGCCCTCAAGGCTGCCTAGGTGACGATCATCCAGACTGCTACCTCCCAAGTGCAAGGCAGACAGCGAGGAAGAGGCCAGAGCTACGTCCGGCACCATATCACTCAGGTGTCCTTCATCACCCTAAAGGAGAGAGAAAAAAGGGGAAAAAAAACATTACTAATATATAAAAGAATAGTAATAAGAAATGGGACTGTAAACATTTACCATTCTTTTTTTACCATTCAATTTAAGAACATACTCAAAGATTTTGGATCATTTGTTATAAAAACACATGAAAGACCAAAAGCATGAATGAATTTCAAGTCCTATAACACTATGTCATTTTATGAACACATATCAGTGAAACTCAATTACGATTTTCAAATTCAATATGAAATCAGCAACAATGCAGAAAAGTTTCTAGTTCTTATAATTACAACTTATATATATATATATAAATATATATATATATATATATATATATATATAGATAGATAGATAGATAGATAGATAGATAGATAGATAGATAGATAGATAGATAGATAGATAGATAGATATAGATATATATATATAGATATATATAGATATATATAGATATATATAGATATATATAGATATATATATAGATATATATAGATATATATAGATATATATAGATATATATAGATATATATAGATATATATAGATATATATACATATGAATAATAAGACAAGGCCAAATCTTGAATGGACTCAAACTGAAAAAAATGGGATTCATTTTTTCCACACCAGAGAATGTATCAAACTGGCAAGACAAAACCTTATATTTTGAGTTAGATTATGTATCCTACTCAGTGAATATATATAAAAAAATCAGATTCAGCTTTCCCTCTGGAGAAGAACGTATCTGAAGTAGGATGGTATAACAGCGACAGTCTTTAGGTTGGCATAAAACAAAAATGACATTTGCTTAATGTTTACCATACGCTTCCAGAGATAACTTTTCAAACTCACTTGCATAAGACGGAAGTGATGTGAAGGAGGCTCGAGAAGTGGATCCAAGAGGAATTCTGGAGGATGTAATTTGGACCTGCCCTCGTCCCTGACTGAACAACGCTTCTCCACTTCTTCCTCTTCTTCTTCAGTGTATGAAGCTCCCTGTCACAAATGAATTTTAGAGATCACTCATGTTTTTAATGATGCTAAGAAATCAATGAAGCTAGACTAAAACAATCTTACAAAATGTTGCACAAATTTACAATTTTAGTTCTAAGTGTTTTCATGATACATTGATTTTCCTAAATTAAATGAAAACTGACCTCTAACACATCCGCAACAGAATCTGGCAAGTTAAATTCCCTCACAACACGTAAGCGCACTTGTCGTCTGAGCATTCGTCGGTCACTAAAAAGGAGCGAGGCAGCTCGCTGATAGCCCGGGGTAGACACCAGCTCTCTCTCACGCCTTACCATTGATAGCACTGTAAATATGTAGATTCAATAAGCATACTTCCATAAATTAACTCTAAACACTAGTTTGAAGAGAAAAAAAAGTGGAAGTAAATATCATTCTTATTTCAACTTGTACTTATTTTAGCCTGTAGAAACTCAAAAGCCTAAAATCAATTTTAAGAATACCTCGGATACCTTACCAAAGTTTCTATCAAAGACACACATACTTTAGGAAAAGGAAAATATGACATAACAAAGCATTTTCACCTGGTATGGCAGCTGCAACAACATCCACAGTGGTAGGTGGAGCATAGGTTGGTTGGTGAGGAGCATTGTCTTCAACCATGTAAAGCGCATCAGGGATGTGGGAGACGTAACACTGTAGTCGGACCACGTCCACACCACCAGCAGTCTGCTCATCTACCACAGACTAGAGGTGTGAAAAAATAAAAAGGTTAAAATCTCTATCAATAATGAACTTCTTACAAAAATATTTAGTTACTATATCTGTAACTCTGAAAAAGTTTGTAGTGAGGGAAGGTGCAATCTATCCCTCCTATTTTAGAAAACATGAGGTTTGCAGTTGTAAGAAAAGGTAGGGATATTCTAGAATGCATTCCTATTTCTAATATATGAAACAAATGGGAAATGGGAGACAGGATCTTTTGATTTCTGCAGCAATACTACAGATTAGCTAACATCTGGGTCCAGTCAATAACTAAAACTATAAAGCCTAAACATATAAAATAACAATAAACCAACAAACCTTTATTTCCTCAGCATATGGAGTAAAAAGCCTGGGTTTAACAAACAATCCATTGTTTTTACTTCGTATCCAAGCATTCACCCTGTAGTTTGTTGTATCATCTCCTATCATATGACTCGGTGGTGTGGACACCAAACCTCGTTTAATAGCCTGATGGAAAGAAATGAAAATTAATACACAGTCAAAAACTGAATTCTTGTACACTGTAGAATAATCCTTCTACAGTATTCTTATAAATATGTCTCATATGATATCTTATCAACCTCCATTCTTGATACATTTTTCAAAACTCTGACAAAAAAAAATTCAAATCTGTGTAACTAGTTAACATCAACATTTTATACCATACTTATCTTTCTTTATCTCCAGCAATTAAAAAAAACACACTTTCTCAAATCCAGAATGAAAAACCACATCATTCAGCTATGCCATCACGAGCATCAAAAAGATAAACACACTCCTCTCTGCATGAACTTGCCTGTGTGAGAATGTCATGGTTCGGGGGCAAGACGTGGTCCATCCGAACATGAGGCAGGAGCTCTGACAGTATCTCTCGCAACTCCACATCGTTCATGTCCCTTTTTCTCAATCCTTTACGAGTTACTGAGTGAGCCGTTTGGGACACTAGATTGGGTTCTAAGAGAAGAAAATATGCAAGACAATTTAGTTTTTTCTTTCTTTATTTATTTATTTTATTTATTTTTTATTTTTTTATTTTTTTGAGGGGAGGGGAATGTATGAGATATGCATAAAGCGGGAGAGAAGCGAAAAAGGCTAAAGGAGGAAAAAGAAATAGAAAGACCATAAAGAGTCTTATTCATTAAAACTAGAAAAAGAAAGTGAAACATGCCCATTTTGTTTTCTATTCCAAATAGTGTTTTTACCTCTGCAAACCAAAAACACAACTCTCTTTCTTATTCAGTACTAAAAATCAATAATTACATAAAATCAAACCAAGACTTAGTGTCCTAATTTTTAGATCTACCATCTTATACATAAGAATATAGGTATACTAACCTCTATCTTCCATCCGCCGAAGCAACTGGTGTTCTCCCCATCGCAGTGTCGCTTGCAGGACATCTAATTCTGCTGCTTGCAAGAAATCTGATATCAAGGCTTCTAATAACGTTGATTTATCCAGTTCCAGTAATACACCTGACTGAGCAACCTGAGGGACAAACCATAAAATCATCAGACCAAACACGTCATTTCTATTCAAAATTGTATTAAAAAATTTCAAATCTTGTAAAATTTCAGATGAGCAAAGGGATCATCAAAAATGTCTTTTATCCATTTTTGAAAAATCTAAATATCTAATATCAAAACTGTATCAAATGTTACGCATTTTGCTTATTACCTGAGAGAATTCCTCCCGCAGAAAGTGCAGTGCCTGTCGATGTACCCAGGCAGAACCATGGGCTTCTCCAGACCAGCGCAAAACTGATACCAGGTTATCAAGGCTGACTGATTCCACTATCAGATCTTCACAACCCTGATGAGAGAGATTGCACATAATCATATTTACCAAAACTGCTAATGTTGAAAGAGGACTGGTCACACTAAAAGCAACACAAAGATGAGTCTGTAAGCAGAACACTAAATATATTTGCTTAAAAAAAGACAAACTTAAAATGCTATAAATTGCTTCATGAAAAATGCTAATAAAGGATATAAAAATACTACAAAAGCTCAACTTTTCATTCATATAACTAGACCTACACTGACATTAACCCAAGGTATTGCATATGACAATGGAGGTTAGAATAAAATTCAAAGAATTCATATTATGTTCCTTTAACATTCCTCGCATGCATGGAATCTAAGGGCAATATACCCAGTCTGATAACTCACAAATCCATAGACTTGTCTGTATATTTTGCAATCTGTTATCTCCATTCCTATTATCTTTTACTTTTTTATGTCTAGTATTCATAATTAACAGAAAAAAATAATTATCCATTTATTTCTAATCTCTGTTTGCAATATCTTTAACCATTCAGTTTTTGAACTTCAGTGATATGAATGGAGTTTACTACTACTGTCCAATATAAAAAAAAGATATGAAAATTCCATGGATTATGGATGGTTTCACCTTCCTTAGAGAACTATGGCTTCAACTATAACAAGGAAACATTATGCTAAAAAACATTACTATACCTGGGTTAGTATATCCAATTCCAGAAAGCGTCCAATTTGGTAAATTTCCATGGCCTCTTCCACAACTGTCATGTGAGTGCGGCCTGTCTGCACAATGCTTTGTGCTTCACTCAAGCTGTTGGTGCTTGTGGAATCACGTATGATACAGGAGAGGTCTAAAGTGTCCAGGTATACAGCATGAAGAAGCACCCTGGCGTATCTCTTGGGTATGACAC
>NC_091567.1:2058785-2081285 GCF_042767895.1 Penaeus vannamei
AAAAACAAGAATAATAATCAAAATCATCATAACAATAAAAGCAACAATTAATAATAACAATAAGAATAAAAATAAGTATAATGATAATAATAACAAGAATAATAGCAATAACAATAATAATAATTATCATTACCATTAATATTATAATAATGATAAAACAACAACAATAATATCAATAATAGGCTAACAATAATAATAATAATAGTAAAAGTAATCATATCAACAAAAATAATATTAAAACAATTGATATTAGTAATTATAATAACAATAAAAATACCAATAACAAATATCAAAATAAACAAACATATATAACAATAACAATAACAATAACAATAACAATAACAATAACAATAACAATAATAATAATAATAATAATAATAATAATAATAATAATAATAATAATAATAATAATAATAATAAAAATACCAATAACAATAATGATTGTATCAACAAAAATAACAGTAATAACAATAATAAAATAATCTTAACAAAATAATAAAAAATAACAATAATAATAATGGTATTATTAATGCTACTACCACTACCACTACTACAAATAATAATAATAATAATAATAATAATGATAAACATAAAAACAATGGTAACAATAGTAATAACAATAATGATAATAATGATAATGACAATGTTAAACCAAAATTAGATGATGATGATGATGATGATAGTAATGACGATGGTGATGGTTATGATGGTGATAATGATAATGGAAATAATGATGATGGCAATAATGGTAATATTGACAATGATAATGATAATAATAATACTAACACCAATAACTACAACAATAATAATAATAACAATAACAATAATAATAAGAATAATAAGATGAAGTAGAATAATAATGATAATATTAATAATGACAATAATAATGACAATAATAATAATAATAATAATAATAATAATAATAATAATAATAATAATAATAATAATAATAATAATAATAATAACAATAATAATAATAATATCACAACAGTGACAGTAATCATAATGTATCATCATCATTATCTTTATCATTATCAATATTATTGTTCATATAAACATTATAGGTCCTAGTCATTAGTATTGTCTTAGTAATTGTTATAACTAAATTCAATATTTTTCATTATCATTACTGCAACTATGATTGTGAGTATATCATCATATCAAAATAATTTCAACTATAATGCTGATATAAATAAAAACAACAAAAGCAGTTATAGAAATAACACTGATAAATATCCTTATTTCTTTAAATGATGATGGTAACAATATCAATATCAAACGTAATACCAATATTAACTTTGTCAGTAACATCAGTATTATTATAATCAAAAGCATGAACTTAAATAATAACAATAACAAAGTAAAAAATCATAACAACAATAACAATAATAAAATATAATAATAATACTAATAACAACAATAATAATAATTATCACAATTATCATTATTATCATTAGTATAATAATAATGACAATGATAACAATAACAATAAATAATATAATAATAACAACAATAATAATAAAAATTATAATAATAATCACCATCATCATAATAACTACATTAATAAAAGTAACAAGAACAAGAACAATAAAAATAAATACTAAAAGTAATAATAATACTAACAGCAACAACAATAATAATGACAATGACAGCAATAATGATGACTATGATAACAATAATAACAACATTACTACTACTATTATAAACATTTAAAATAGTAGTAGTAATAATAGCTGAGGTAGTATTAGGAATGATGATTGATGATTGATGATTGATGATTGTTGATGATGATGATGATGATGATGATGATGATAGAAAAAAAATAATGTTAATAATATTAGTAACAGTAGTAGTAATAGTAACAGTAATAACAAAAACACAAACATCAACAACAACAATAATAATAACAATAACAATAACAATAATGATAATAATAATAATAGTAACTATTATAATAATAATAATTAAAAAATAATAATAGTAATAATAACAATAACAACTGTAATAATAACAATAACAATAACAATAACAATAATAATAATAATAATAATAATAATAATAATAACAGTAATAATAATAATAATAACAATGATGACAAAAATAATAATAGTAATAACAACATTAATGATAAAAAATAATAATGATGATAACTACAACAACAACAACAATAATAATTGAAATAGAAAAGAATAAAAAAAAATATATATCATCATTATCATGAAAACAATGACAACAACAATAATGATACTAATAATAATGATAATGATAATAATAATGATAATGATAATAATAATAATAATGATAATAATAATAATGATGATAATAATAATAATAATGATAATAATAATAATAATAATAATAATAATAATAATAATAATAATAATAATAATAACAACAATAACAATAATAACAAGAATAATAACAAATAATAAACATAACAATATAAATATAAATGGAAATGGAAATAGAAATAATAAAATTAGAAACAGTAAAAAATTTAAATCAAAATAATAACAAAACAACCATAGTAATAATAATAACAACAATTATAAAGATAATTATTATTATATTAATAATAAAATTGACAATAATAATTACAATAATAAATGTAAAAATGACATAAATAACAGCAACAATAACAACAATGATAATGATAACAATAATGATAACAATATTGATGATGATGACAATTAGAACAACAAAAATAATAGCAACAATAATAATAACAATAATAAGAAATAATAACAATAATCACAAAAGCAATAATAAATATAATAACAATAATCACAAAAGCAATAATAAATATAATAACAAAAACTATGACAATGATGATGACAATGATGACGATGATGATGAAGATGAAGATGAAGATGATGAAGATGAAGACTGGCAAGTTCTTTGACAAGTTTTTGAACCATCTGGCTGGTAGACTCCATACCAATACTCCCTGTTAATATAAAAATTCCTCTCCCCCTGAATTCAGAACTTCAATAAAATTTTCAGTTTATTTTTGGATCATCTGTTATTCTAAGACTGCTATCACAAGCCTATTCACAAATAAGTACACAATCCATTAACTTTATACCTACTATAGATCTCTGATGCAACCCAATGACACTTGTCCCACATTCCAATTGTGCCAAATTACATATATGAATGAACGAATGACTGTCTACCTCCTTACCAATCTGTACTTTGATGTTACACTACACATATGAATATATTTTCTAAAATAGCCTTCTTATGGAAAGAGCACAAACAATTATCATACCTATACATGAGCTTAATACTCTCTATCTATATATTAACTAGGGATTCTAAAACAAGCATATTTAAACCTAATTTTTTGGTTAATCTTTATGGTATGGAGGCACTCGCATAGGGCAGAGTGAATATGATATTCTAGTAGAGGATACAAAATTACAGTTGTCGGTGCAAGAAATAATCTGCAGACACGAACGGTAACACGATAAATGAAGGTAAAAGATCGTGGAGAGCACCACTCTAAGCCTAAGTCCACTCGGTGCTCTCAAGTTTCAGCTATATCTTTCCATATATAATGAGGGGAAAACAATGTTTCCTAGGTGTGTTGGGGGCAGAGTTTCCCCACCAACCTTTCCTTCAAGCAGTGCCCAAAAGGTACGCCCAGTCATTGCAACTTAGACTGATGAATGAATTTTGTAATGTGGACTGCATCCATACTGTAAAAAATCACCATTTTTCCTAGTTCACAACATTAACTGTTAGGAGCAGGAACCATAACTTCCCAAAACTGATTTAACATAATACTATTACAAATCAGTAACCATTTGATCTGCACATTTCTAATTCATTTTAAATACAGTAATTAGCAGCAAAAATCTGTGATTTTCAGTAAGCAAATTACAGTAAATCTGTTTAAACAGAGCCTTTAGAATTATCATTTTCTTCATAATATTGAATATTCATTGTGAAAAACTGAAAAACTGAATCCATAAACTGACACCATATTTACATAAACATATAAAAATTCACATCATTATATTTCTTTAACTATCTCAGTGTCAACATTGATTTTAAAAATAAACATTAAGCTACTCAAATAGAGGAAGGTGGTTTTAACCATTTTGATCATGATGTATCTTGTATGAAAGCAATGAAACTTCTTATAATTTCTTTTAATGAATTTCAATTTGATATGAAATCTATTGAAAGAAAAAGAAAACACTAGAAGCAGACCTAAAAATGCAACCATAGAGCTATCTGAAATCTCTCACCAGTCATATTTGCACTAAATTTTCACCATATATTTAAATCTCTAAGCTATCCTAACCTCACCTAACACAACGCACTCAGATGCAAGCAACCCAAATCAAGATTCTGTTGAAACAAAATACTCCTTCCTGATACCATACATTAGATTATCCTCTTTGTTTATAGCAATTAGTCGCTATTAAGCATTTGTTATGAAAGAATATTCACTGGGTTGTACTTTAACACAGCATCTATTTATAATATTTAGTAATTAAATAAAATACAAGCTTAAAATAATGAAAGGATATCTAATCGAAGCATCCAAAATTTAGAGCAAAATATTGTTGAGTGAATACATTTAGTGCTAAGACTCTGTGCTTCCAGCTATATCATGATGTTACAAGAGCTTACTATTCCCCCTAACAAATAACAGCTCAGTTCTAATAACAAAAGAAAACATTCCCTGAACACAGTTTCATTGGTATTCATGTTATTACATAACATGAAAATATAAATTTACAATACAGAGCAGTTGTGGAATCCAAGAGCTACTTTGTTTATCAACTTATAATAACAATACTTGAAACCTAAAAAATAAACAAAGTGTTTTCCTTTACAAACGGTAACCTTACCAGATCATTTCTATGTTCTGTAATCACTTGTACAATTCATTCTAGAAATTAGAATAAAAACCACACGAACTATAATATTTGTACGCTTTCACTTGCTCAGTTTCCGCTTCAACTACCAGTTTGGTAACAATATGAATATTTCTTTAATAAATTGCCTATATTCAATATATCTTTGACTATTAGATACATATTTTCAATCTGTTACCTTTCTTTACAAAAGCAACTCATTTTCTGTTTTGCCTTCTGAAGAAAGTACACTAGAATACATCCCAAATATCTATATTCTGTATCTTTCCCCAAGCAAAGAAGCAAATGAATAGATGTATCAATAAGAATCGATGTTTAAAATCACATTTCTGAGTTAACTGTTTCCAAACCTATATGCTTTTTAACTTGGCTACTGGCAGGAACTGCTAATCCACACACAACCTGCCACTCTTTATTTCTACATTCTCCTTTGATATGACCATTTGGAGACAATAAATACGGATTATCCGAAGCGCCGGGACATAATACTTCTATTGAAACAGAGAAAAGCGCAAAATAGGCTCTAAAATAAGGGAAAAATATCATTTCGATGGCGGACTCTCGGATCAGGTTGAACGCCCCCTCAAACAGTCGCAGTGTAAACATACGTCTATTTTCCCCCTTTTGGGCCGAATGTTGCATTTTTTCCTCCATCACATATATCTCCGATACTCCTTCTTCTCTTTCCACTCATTAAAAGCGCCTAAAGACTCACCCAACTGTGCGAAAACACTTCATGAAGCTGGACTCGCCTGACATGTCCTGCATCGACAACAACAGTCCACAGAAAACTATTCAATAACGTGTCCGAAATCTTGGCCCCTATTCAACCCTGTAATTATGGAAGAAACTCGATACTCAGAAGAAAAAATACATCAGAGTGATTTGAAATAATGTTTTTATTCCTCTCCATAGCACTACCAGAAAGACATATCTTATGATCGTTTATTTCATCCCTAGAAAGTATATAAAATGCAGGCAAAGTCCAAGTGTGTTGCTTGCAATCGAACATCTATAACCAAATCGTAATTCCTTCTATAATCTAACTCTCATCAACCTTTACTTCAGATATCATACAATTTCCAACTCTAAAATACACCAAGATTTTTCATAATAACAGAAAGCGATCCTGTGTTGCAACTTTTACTAAAAAGAGGAAAGAACCAGGGAAGAGAACCGCCGCCCCAGCCCTAGCTTCCACCTTCGCCATTTTCCACAAGGAGAGATCGAGAGTAACACACGACCTCAACCGCCAAGATGTTCGCCGCTAGGAATGCCGTAAGCAGGATCGTACAGGCCAACAACACCATGGTGATGGCGAAGAGAACTAATGTTATCTCTGGACCACCAGCGAATAAGATTAGCACTTTGGTAAGTCGGACAGTCCTCTTTTCGGGGCTTATGAGCCGGGAGGGCGATCAGCTGATCAGTTACAAGAGTTGTAATAATAACAAAAAATATTACTGAGAGGGCAGGAATATACGATTTGGCTTTCTTAAAGGTATCATTGCTTTTAAGGCCAGAAGTGATCGCATATTGTGTTGCGTAATGTATTTGCGGTATTGCGTCATCGATGAAGATGGGTATTTATAGGTACTTTTACCCGGTGATATTGTTAATCTAAACCTGCAGTGACTTCCAGTACATGGAATTTCTCCGCGATTTTTTTTTTTTTATTATTATTCGGCTCCATTCCGAAATTTGCAGTGCTCTATGATGGTAGGCCTAAAGTCCACCCTGATAGTAAATAGGTTCATGTGATCGCTACTATCACTGTCTGGTCAGTAGTGGTTCTATTGGCATCTTTTCTGGTAGCTATTAGGGTGTGTCATAATGCAACATGATGCGACACCAAGATTTGTCTCTTGATCGGAGGCGAGACAGACCTGTAAGCTCCGCCCATTTCTGTGATGTAATGGGAATGGCCGCGGTTGATGGCTTGCTATTTTACTGTACTGGTTATTTTATTGACAGGTAGACAGTATTTTGGAATAAGATATCTAAGATGGCTTTCGATATCTAATGGTGGGTAGTGCGGTGTTATGGATCCCCAATATAAGTACGAATGTGCATGAAATATCCAAAGTAGGATTGCATCTGGTAACTTGTTAAATGTTAACCACCTACTCGATTCCTGTCACATGAAAGATGTTGCGTTTCCTGTAACTGCTGGAAAAGAAGGCATATCTTACCATTATATACATGAAGGGTAATACTTTAGAGTATGGATGCACTTGGCCAAGACTAAGTCCACAAATCTGGGGCAGTAAAAAATTTGTTGCTGTGACTGGGCGTGCCTGCTGCCAGAGGGGAGGGTTGATGGAGGGCTCTGCCCCCCAACACCCCCCAGGAAACACTGTCTTCACCTTGTGTGCGCTCTGCAAGATTGAGCTGAGAGCTGAGAGCTGGACTTGGGCTGAGAGCAGTGCTTTCTTTAATAATTTTCCTTGACTTGTGGTGTTACCGTTCATGTCTGTACAAAGTTTCGTTAAATCTAAGTAAGACAGCCGCGCCTATTTTTTTTTTTTTTTCTCCTATCCCCTTCACTCTTGGGTGACCCGTGGAGAATGGGGGGTTGGAGGTAGGGGGGGGCACACACGGAAGAAATAACAGAATGAAAAGTGAAAATTTTGAATTAAATGCAAAATCTGAACGAGATTCCGGCAGCGCACCATTGCGAGATGCGCCGGTGTCAGTGCCAAAATCCTGACATTTCTCAACCTAACCCGACCCGACCCGACCCGGACGCCCTTCCCTGGGCGTATTTCATTACCCATCACCTGGGGGTATTTTGCAGTACAAATGAAGAATACCTTCCAAACTCCCGTATTTTGTATTTTGCAGAAAGCTCACAGTATTGTTTACATTCGAGACGGTCCGAGACAACGAGGTTTGTGGACTGTAGAGAGGCAACTTTTGAATTTCAATTAAAGCACAACCAGTGAGGTCCCCACAATTTTATTAACTTCCCCGACATGTAGGAATTCTAGTCAATAATTGTTATACTTTCCTTTGTAAATATAGTGCGGCTGCCTAAATTAGTATTGCCAAAGTTTCTTGTATTAACTACTGCAACATGAATATCATATTCAAATTGCCCCAACTTAGTGTGTCCATACACTAAAGATTAACCACATGAAGGATTTTTTACATTTGCTGTTATGCTAACAGTGATGACACTACATCAGATGTGCCACAATTAGGTTGGATTTTCAGGTCAAGGGCCTTTATCAGAGCCCAGAACAAATTGTGGTATTTGTTACCAAAAGCAATGCACCCTCTAGAAAGTAATCCAAAGCCAGGATATGTGAACCTAGAAATCCAAACCTAACCTTCCCTACCTTCTATTGATTCCCTAGATAGGGGGATGTTGTGGAGTGTCTGATTGTTGATATGCAGCGGACATTTTCTTCACTTCATAGTAAATGTGCAGCAGCTCTATCTGTGTTGCTGACTGTATTTTATGTTATATAAGATAGTGGTGTCTATATCCCTCTATCTCTGTGGTTTATGAAGTGACCACACCCATTTTAGACCCTATAACATTAGCCAACAAGCTTTGGGAAACTCTTAAGAATCCACTAAAATCACCGGTAAATGTTTCCTATAGCAAAGCACCCTCCCAGAGACTAAGTTGAAAAAAATCCAAGGATTTCTATGAACCACTGATAAGATCAAGTACCATTTCTCCATCAGTGATCTTGATTTGATAGTCTCTATAGGAAGGGAGGGCATGAAGTATATCAGGGAAATTACAGGGTAAAACTGGCTGGTTATTTTACCATTTATGATAATCGGGACTTTCGAAACAATATATATATCAGATTTATTCTCATGTGATAAGAACGAATCTGATGATCATTTCCATAGCATTCACAGCTGACAATTTTGTTGTGTTAAGTCTCAGTAGCAGGGGAGGACATGAAGTATATCAAGTAAAGTATGGAGTAAAACAAGCTGAAATAAGAATAATTGATAGCTGAAATGCACAAAACCAGCGCATAAAAATGCTTAAAATCTGCTAATAAAACTCTATAGACGTGTTCGTCATTTTTGAAAGTCTACGGACCAACACGGTAACTTTCAACCCCCCTTTCATTAAGTGCTACGGGAATTCACACCACCCAATACTTCCTGACCAATAAAGCAACCTAATTCCATGTCACAAATTTTATTTAACAATCTAATTTGCTGTGACTAGGTGTGTGCTTTGGGCATGTATGGCAAGGTAGAGCTGCATACATACTTCAAGAATAAGTAAACACCATTATATCATGAGACATCGAACTTTCCGTTGCTTCTGTCTATTTTCAGGATGGCTTGGTTTCTAATCACTTTTTCTGGCACTTCAGGGCACTTTATGGGCTCACATATCAAGCTGTGATAGTTAACTAAGGTCTATTTCTTCTGCATACAAAGGACCCAGAATAGATGTAACGATGAAAACTAAATATTCCTCACCAGCATTTTGTTGAAGAATGGCAGTCACGAGGTCTTGAAAGTCCCGGTGGAAAGCACAACTGCACATTAGGTTTATGTAAAAAAATAGCATAGAACTATCAGAACACAAGAAAAAATAAATACTAGAAAGAAAGGAATGCATTAAATACATGATTTAGGAAAGTCTGACATTGAAATTTACAAAATAATTGTCTTCACAAGCGCGTAGCAATACATGAACTATTTGAAAGATCACAGGAATGAGTTAAGTGGTCATAGTATTGTTTACTTTCACAATGTAAACATGGTGAAGAACTATGAAAAAGATGGGTTGATCGTCTGTCTTCTGTCATGTATCTCCTTTTTTTTTATTTGCTCACCTTATATCATAGATGAAAAGTGTCTTAGTTAACGTCAAGGTAATCATTCCATGCACTTTTTGTACTATCACCCTGATTGTTATTTACTGTAAATTTACCAACAGGGTTAGATGATAATAGAGAACAAAAATGTGTAAAACCAGCAAAAAAATCATTAGCATTGAGTACTCCCGCATGTTGGACGTACGCTCTATCCGGCCTTGGATATGTGGAAGATTCTTCAATTCAGGCCCCTTGTATTAAGCAATATAGTAATTTATTTGGTGTATGTTATTATGATAGTGGTGTAAATTGTTTACATTATTCATATTTTTATGCAGCTATACCCTTGGTATCTTACATAACACACCATGCTATTTTGGCCAAGATTTTTTTTTTTTTTTGGGGGGGGGGGGTTATGGCACAATTTTTGTTTATGCACTAGAGGGTGAAAGGCATCCATCCAACTCAAAATAGTTGCAATCAGTTGTCACTTCAAATACTATGCTGAGAGTAGATTGACAGTGATTGGATGGGGGTCCAGGGGCAGAGCCCCTGATAGGGAAATATGGCTCTTTGATGGAGGTCTCGAGGGGGTGCCCTGGGTTTAGGAATTTTTGTGGATCCCCAAGAGTGGCTGGAGTAATAGGGACTTAGTCTCAGAGGGGTGCTGTCATTTCGTAAAATAACAAAAAATTCACATGTGTTACACACTTGAATCAAAGAATAATGGCTAGGTTGGATGATTGTGTAAAACTAAAATTTACCCAATCTTCTTTATGTATTGGCTGTTTATGTCCCACAAGTCATGTCATAGATAATGAAATTCCTCATAATATTTGAGCCCTTTACTATGTGGATGCACTAAGATGGGGGACATTGAAGCTGATATTCTTGAAGACAAAAAATTGAGGTTGTCTGTTCAAGAAATAATCTGCAGGCACAAGCTACAATGCTACAAATATAGGAAAAAGATTGCGGAAAGTGCTGGTCACAGCGTAAGTATACTTGGTGCTCTTGAGTTTCCACTCTCTTTTACCGTGCATATTGTGATGAAGATATATTTGCTGGGAAGTGTTTGGCAGAACCTCCATGAACCATCCATGACCTTTCATGGGAACTTACATTCTTGACATGGAGTTGGAAAAGGTGTTATTTTTATACATACATACATCTTCACATTGTGTGGAATTCATGATGAACAGATTGCAACAGGAACAATGAAGGGAAGGGCAAGAAAACACATGAATATGCCATATTCGTGTGTTTTCTTGCCATTCCCTTCGTTGTTCCTGTTGCAATCTTCACACACGCACACACACACACACACACACACACACACACACACACACACACACACACACACACACACACACACACACACACACACCCCTAGTAGTTATATTGTTTTTCTCTCACATCTCAGAGGCCATACCAGGTAGTTTCACTTTTTATTGTCTTGGGTAATTCTTTACAGAGTGGACTCACTCACCAGAGATTAAGTTCCCCAACTCCATGTCACAATTTTTTCAACAATTTTTATTGCTAGGAGTGGTTGTGCCCAGCTGCCTGAAGGGTGGATTGATGGGGGAAGACCCCCTGGCAAAAATTGTTTTTACCCTGATATGCACAACAAGACAGCTGAAACTGGGGAGCACTGAGTGGACATAGGCTTTGAACAATGCTTTCCGTGATGTTTTTCCTTGTTTTGTGGGATTAATGCTCCTATCTGGATTATTTCTTGTCCCAAGAAATGTGATTAGTTCAGCTATACTCTTACCCACTAACGACGGGTGTCCCACATGTGAGACGCCCGAAGAAATAGATATTGCCGGGTGTCCCACCTGTGTGATGCTGTATCGGGGGTTGCTCTCCGACACAGCAGCAGGATGTGGCCGGCACACAGGCAGAGTCCAGGCCATCCCCGTGCCCGGAATCTTTTATTTTCGGCTTCAAAATATACCGCTGTTAATGGGTTAAGATTAACCTTCTTCTGTTCTGAACAATTACCTAATTTTTTCAACTCCGTAAACTTTGTTATACAAGATAACATTGAAATTTAATGCTTGTTACATTATATAGCATGGTAATGGTATATTTATGGAATTTATGCAAGAGCGAGTGACTCTATGCTTTCACAAAGGCTACAACTCAACTAGCTAATAAGAAAGCAATACAGTAATGGGGCAGGGCCTAACCACCTTGTGATGTATGCCATCTAATCGTGTCTTGGCAAACCAGACCTGAATGCTAGGTGGCAAGTACTGATTCTAGTTTTGTATAAGCCTCATTTCACGACTCAAAAAAGTATGTTTCAGTCGAGAGCATAGAAAGGGGGGTAGGTGTATGTTTCTTGAACTTTTTTTTTTTTTACATGAGTGGCTAACTATGTTCTCCATGGTAGTTCAGTATGGCATAGGAAATTTCCTGTCATTAATTGTTTCAGAACATTTCCTATGTAAACCCACTTGATTGTATTAAAGGTAATTCCTATGTGAATAGGGGTCTCTACAACAGTAGGTTAGATTTTATATATATTATATATATATATATAATTTAGTACATAAAAGCAGAGGTGTATTGAACAGCATTTGCAATTGATTGTTAGATGATCAGCCCATATATTTAGCAGCGAAGATGCCCAAGTTTGCAGAAATAGGTTTACTGTGATCATTTTGCAATACACAATATGCCAGATACTTGTGTGATATGCTTAACCCAATGCTGCTGGGGAAATGTGATGTCTACAATAGTGTTATGTGAAATGTATCTACAAATAGAAGGCTCCATTAGTTCACATCCACCAAGGGGTCAATATGTAGCCTGCGTTCCCTCACCTGATGTTTCCCGTCTTTTAGTTTTCAGAGAAATTTAATATTTGTAAGAATACAGTTATTATTATGGATGATATAATTATTAGTGTTATTAATAATGCAAATTGCAATATAAAATTTGAAAATCAAGGAAAGGGGAAAGCAGTTGAGTTTGGTTGGACTAGTGATTTGCTCATTGGTGACTAACCACTCGAGGAACCATCTTTGTAAATAAAATTATTAAAGTGAACTAATTGTAAACATGGCATGCGCAAATGTCATCCCAGTGGACTTAGGCGAACACCTCAGATAAAGGAAAGAAAGCCAAATCGTGTGATTGTAGCACTTCATGAGATAAAATTCATGATCAGTAGCCATTATTCATTAGACATTTCCAGTAATTTAGCTTTTTCTTTTAACAGGAGAAGGTTATTCATGGTGTTGGCATTGCTACAGGACTATGCTTCATCCCTGCTTGGGTCCTAGCAAACATCAAGCACTACCGTGGCCGTGAGGAATAAAGCAGACCTAATCGATAAACATCTCCAAGTAACTTGAATTGTAAAATAGTAAAATTCACAACTTGGTTAATATATTCTGTACGAAATGTCTCCTTCATTCCAAACAAGAACATTGTGGAAAATCATTTTGTAAATAATAAATTATAGATAAGATATATATACATTTTTTGTTACCCTATAAAGCTATGATAATTGAATATTAATAGAATCTTATCCAAGTAACCCCCACCCACCCATCCTTTGCTCATTGTTGTTGTTGGGGGAGGGGGGGAGACAGCAACTGAGGGTCAAAGTAGGGGATCACCCTTACCTTGGACTTAAGCCCTTCCTCTCTTCCAACATTCTCTACTCCATCCCCTACTACACAGTCTTCATTGTTTACCACCTCTTCCCTTAATACTACTTTTCATCCTTATTGTCCTACAGAACTACTTCATACCACCCCATCTTCGTCCCACCCTTGTCCTTCTGTTTCCACCTCTGCAAACCTTTTGGGTACCCTCTTTGGCCCAGCCAAGTGGGATTGATTCTTTGTGATTCCCCCCACAACCCCTTACTCTGAAAATACCTTCCTCTTCCAACAATGTCTCCCAACAATGCCTCCAAAAACAAGTAGGGAAAGTTTCCGTTCCCAGTCATTCCGATCATTCATGCTTTGTCACAGTTATCTGAATCCCAAACTCATGCCCTATCTATCCAGACTGACATCACTGGCAAACCCATTCCTACCAAACCCCACTCTCGTGTTAATTTAATACGTGTACTGGAACCGTTTGTCTACCCAACTGATTATCCTATATATGACAAGAACTGGTCAGACTGAAAATTACTTACTTTCCTGGCTTGCTGATTATGATGCAGTGGCAGTATAGTGTAGCCAGCAAAAGTCCCTTACCAATATTGCCAAGATTAGCTTCTGTAGACATGACCCCCATGAAGTTTATATTGGTGGAGAGTCCTGCTTTGTCTGACCATATTGATCCCTTCTTTGTCAATGTTAGAAATGTTGGTGTTGGCCACCCAGCCAAACAGTGTCAATCCACAGCCCGCTGCCCTCTGTGCCCCCAATCTGGTCATTACCGTTTAAATTGCTCTGGTCAGTTATGGTTACTTCTATAATGTATTTTATAGGGACTGACCTGCCCATAAGCCTGAATGTGAGGTAACAGGCAGGAAACACGTTGACACTTTTTCTCTATCTATTCTTAAATAATCCCTTGCTCTGCTCCCTTCCTATCTTCTCATACTTCTCCAACAGCCATCTGTGTTTTCCTTAAACAGTGTCCCTATTCCTTCCTCGGTCACAGATACACTGCAATGAACTTAGTTGCCCCAACCCCTTAACCCTCTCCTTTTATCTAATTACTGCTCTACTTCATTTACTCCCCACTTTTCCCTTTTCACTACTATACGATCCTATAATATTCTTAATACATTTATTCTAATCTTTAGCTTTTTCGCCACAATACTTAACCATATTGCTATTCAGCCTTTGATGTCTAGCACATTGATTTGTTTCAACCATTAACCATTACCACTCCAAAATTGATATTCCCGCGTGACTCGCCTTTGTCACAACAATGTCCTCCAAATCCTTCCCCTCTTGACATTTTTCCTGAGACTTCACCACCTTCCCCTATTCCCTTATAATATTCTATGCTTTATTTTCCAGCTTCAACTACCATTACTACCTATAGTACTCATTGATTGTTTCATAATGGTTCCTTTGCAGTTTTCCTCATACATGTTACTCTTCCTTCCTTGGATATATGGATACTCATTTGATTTCATTGCCCTGTGCTCTTTAATCCCTTCCCCTTTCACATCCTTTTCATTACCAGACTATCCTACAGTACTTGACAACCTTCAACATCTAACACATTTTATCCTAATAGTTAATTCATTTTAACGTTTTCCCCACAATACATGCTTTTACTGCTCTATGGCCATTGATGTCTTGCACATTTATATGTTTTAACCCTTAACCATTCTGGGAATCCACAAACTGCCTTACAAGCCAAAAACTTCCTAACCCCAGGGTCTTTGCCCCCAAGCCTCACACTATCGTGGTATTTTGAATATGCCACTAGTGACCGTAGATACTGATACTGCATAAGTATTCAGTAAATAAAAATTAATTATCCAGGAAAATTATTATTGTGCTTGCTTTTCCCAGTCACTACATTGATGTGAATAGATTAATACAAAAGTTCCCTCTTACTTTGAACTATACTCTTGGAAGGGGGACAAGGCACTACACAGCAATTTTATTTTTGCATTAAAGACGCCATGTTACCCAGTACTTTAAAGAATGCCTCGCATCCACTTGTACAAGTGGATCTACTACATTTATTAAATGAAAAAAATCATGCCATTTCATTTGTAAAAACGAATTAAAACTGCTTTGAAAGAAAGTTACTTTTATTTCAACTGTTGTGGGGGGTGAGGACTTCGAGATGGAGACTGAGGCCCAATGTAGATCACAACTGCCGTGGACCTCAGCTCTTGCTTCAACTTATTTTGTGTGGTCTTTTCTTCCCCCTTTTCTTTTTCTTCTCTCCTTCATTCACTTCTGTCTACATCCTTGAGTGTGAAAGCCATGCTGAAATAATGAAAGGCTTGCTTTGTGTCAGTCCTGAAAGCCCTTCGTACTCAAAGGTGAACCATTTCTCTTCTCTTATGTATCCTTATTAAGCCTAGTCCAGACCTAGATAGATTGTTGTTCAACATTGTATCTGAAACAGATTCTCCACAAATCCAAAAATGTCTCACAACTGTTGCGAGACATGACTTCATAATAACGTCCAGACCAAGATAAGTTGAGCAACAATCCAGCAACAAAGGATCTTTAAAGTCGCGCATCACCAGTTGAACAACAATCCAAATATGTATCGCAGTTGTTGCTCAGGAATTCTGAAACATGATTTTGCATGTTTGTGTTTCCCACTGGATATGGGAAACAAGACACAAAACTGTGGGAAACATAATAATTACCACCTGTTGGCCATTGGTCAGTCATTTGCTTACTTGTGCTTAGTTGCTGGGTTGCTCTGTGCGATCAAATACACGAAAATACATGCATCAAGGGTTTATGGAATCTCTATTATAAGTACGTGATATTGCCTGTATACCATAGATTAGTCACTCCATAATTAAGGTGCTGCTGCACTAGCAGGAAAGAGAAAAAGCCTGAGAAATTAGAGAAAAGTATCCAATTAGGAAGATGTGTTGACTAATATAGGTAAGTGCTGACAGAATAGTTTAGAAAAAAAATGCTGTGTTGACTCTCATAGCTTAGTGTCATCAAAAGCTTTCACATTTTGTATTTTAAAAATAATCAGTAAATAATGTCAGCAATTAATTTTGAGTTAATGTGCTGTCAGCTTACTCTGCCACTATATTACCATTACTTTAACTAATTTCAATAGCACCTGGAGCTTGTGACCAACTACCATTCTCAGTATGTCCTTGAACATTAATAATATACCATAGAAAACCATATTGGTTCTGGATGTACAACAATGTTACTGTTCAACAACCGTCAATTTAGCTACAATTTGGTGCGTGTTTCTCGCAAAATAAAGTGACTCTTGTTTCGCAACAGTTGCCCCCCCCCCCCCAAATCTCTTGTTGTCGTAGGGGGGCTTAGGAGACGGAGATTGAGACCCAATGCAGGGATCTCCCGTCTAGGGTCTCAGCCCTCGACTCAACTAATTTTGCATAGTCTTTTCTCCCTCCAGCTCTTTCGTTTCTGTCCCTTCTTCAACCCCTTCTACTCTCTACTTGCTAAGGTGTAAGAGTCATGCTGAAAGGATGAAAGGATGACTTTCTGCCAGTCCTGAATGGCCTGTGGGAACCATGGGCACGGTATTCCCATGTTTTGTTGTTTAGCCCTTACCCCTCAAGTGGACCCTGAGGGGCAGACTGTTTATTTCCCTAGCATAGCCAAGGCTTCCCATGGCCAGTAATGAAGAAGTAATGCCCGTATTAGGGGCAATGAGGCGTCTCTTCATCAAAGAGCCCCATCAATTTAAACTCTCCCGGCTCCCCGACGCCAGGCTCTCCTTTGACCATGACACTGAACACTACAACTACTACCCACTCCTCAAAGCCTACTAGTGCAAGTATCAGTACAGTGCTATACTATTCCCCCTAGAGACCACCTAAAGTCCTACACCAGTATTGGTAAGATTAGCTGCCATAGACATGACCTCCCCCATGAAGTATTTATTAGTGGAGAAACCTGCCCGGTAAGCGTCGAAAATGCTGGTGTTTGAGCCATCCTGCCAAATACTGTTGCTACACAGCCCCTGCCCTGTATGTTCCCAACCTGGCCATGATAATTCCAACAATCCCTGCAAAATCATGCACAAGTGCCAATTATGGTTGTTCCCATAATGCATTTTATAAGAAGCATAACTGAAGAGAGGAAAATTTTCCAGTGTTGGTTTGAGTTACATCTCAGTTACCTCATGTTAAAAGAAAAAATATATACACATGTATATATATCTATTTACAAATATACATATTTATATACATAGATACATATATTTATATTTAGATACATAATCATATGCATATACATATATATTTATATACATATACACATATATTCATATACATATACATTCATATACATGTACACATATATTTTTATATACATATATACTTATATATATACACATATATTTATGTATATATACACATTTATATACATATGCTTATACTCATATACATATACACACGCTATTTATATACATGTACATATATATATAGAGAGAGAGAGAGAGAGAGAGAATCACCCCTACCTTGGACCACATCTCTCGCCTTAACTATTTCTGCATTTTTTTATCCTCTCCCCCTTTCCATTTCCTTATCTTCATTCACTTCTGTCCACATCCTAAAGTGTGAGAGCCATGTTAAAAGGATGAAAGGCTGGCTTTGTGTCAGTCCTGAATGAACTTTGTACTATTCCCTCTTTACCCTTTTCACTACCATACTATCCCACAGTGTTTGACATCTTATTTTTTACCTTTTCACCACAAATCTTTATCATAATGCTGTATGACCTTTTCCTTACATGGGGCTTTGCTACTAACTCATCATTATAGTTTACACTAATATTCAAATACTCCTTTATGACTTTATCACCACACTGTAAATTACTTATCATTATATTGATTCCAGTAATATATTAAATTTTACTCACATATAAAATCCCTATCACTTTATCGATTCTAGTTCACTGATAAACTCATGAAATCAAAGAGGACAAAAATATGTGAAATAAATAGCTGAAACATTATTCCCCTTTATTTATAGTTTTGTGACATCTTTCAAATAAAAAGAGCAATAAGGATAAATGCATTCTTCATTTGCTATTCTGTCACACAATTACAGTTTGAAGGAATCAGTTCATACCTGAGCCAAATTATGGAAAGAATCTCTTATAACATCCAATCCAGGAGATAAATTTCCTTTGGATTCATATCAGTAACAACTGTTTGACAACTTTCTTCATAACAATATGGTGAGTGATTATAAAATACTGACAATACAAAGAAAAAAAAATACAATAATTAAAAAAAGAAAAAAGAAAAAAAAAATAAGAGGGCAAAATTAAGTAACAAACAAATCCTTAATATTAAATTGACTTTTTTTTAGGACACTTGCTAAGTCCACTGTCAAAAGATAAAAGAGACAGATATGTCAACAAATTTTGTTTTGGAATGACAGCACAGATCCATAAGACTTAAATTTAAGACTTAAATGGGTCTTTTTAAGGAAACTTTGTTCTTTCTAAAATTCAAGTGCAACACTATACAACACAATATCAATCACACATATTATTTAGGAGTTTCTTCAAACCAAAGCTTGTGTATACTGGGAACTTCACTTCAGATGAAATAAGTGAAATTCAAGCCTTATGGCTACTCGCAAAGAACAGTATTAGAAAAGTTGATGGGAGTGCTTCATATAAACATTTGTATACAATGTGACTTATGTAACCACAAAATAGATTTAATTTTGAATTCATTTGTACTGTTAAAAGTCAACTTTCAATCCTTTTGACAATATTTTTACAACTTAACTGCATGAATTTTCTGACTACACTTTAACGTATTTTGTTAACTGTTATTAAGAGTAATCACATGCTGAAAATCACTGAAATACTGCATTAATTTCATCTGGCTTGCAAAATGAAATTGTTATAATTTCTTTTGCAGTTCATATACAGATCACTGAAATAACTCCATTTGCTAAATAGTTATATGCTAATGGTATCAATATTACAATGAAGAAACATTTGCAGTTATTGAAAATATCATCTTCTGCCTCCTGTTTTTAAATGAATAAATAATGATAAAAATAACCATACATATAAAAATGTAATGATTTATATAAATAGATACATGTCCATTCCACAAAGAAAATGTAGGCTACAGTTATGAAGTATTCTAGCATGGTTAACAAAACTTTATCTTCCATTACTTCTCAAAATCTGAATTCATAAGGTTATCCCATTTTCCTACAAAATGCAGGGATTTCTTGAATATTATAACTTGTGTATATTCTTTCCATCAGGGTTGGCAAAAATCAAATTGCATTCTTTAGTAAAATCTACCTATGTCATATCCGTATCACCACATTTAGCTTGTTTCTCTTTAAATGAGTGACTTTCTGAGAGATAATAACTGACACCATTCAAATATTAGCCTGGAAAGCAATTTCTACATATGATATTTTATATTTCTAAAAGGCTGGAAAGCAGTTTTTCTTTAAGCTTTATATACAAAGACTGACTAGAGAACTTTGAGAACCAGTATACCTCATTCTTGAGGAGTGTGCACTGTCAATAATCTAAATCATAAATCATCTTTAAATCAATTTCTTGTAGTATCAAAGCTTTATAGGCCCTTAAATATATTGATGTGTTATGTAACATTCAAATTTTGCCTTTATTTAAAAGACAATATATGACTGACTCTTAACCACCTGTGTACAGTGATGCTTATGCAGCATTATTGTGGTAGGTGTTAGGCCAAAGGCAATTTGTTCTTCCAATATTACTATGTGGCCAGCTATTTCCTTTTTATTCTTTCTCTCAACACATAGACTTTCATTACATATCCCTATCAACAAACCATGAATATCATGGTTACATAAAATACAACTTCTTACTTAAATAAACTAAAATAAAAATCTGAATCACATATATCTTCAATAAATAAAAGAAATACAAAAATCAAAAGGATCACACTGGCCAACCCTGATCAATATACAATACATTTTATATAAATTCAGCTCAAGGACTACAGTTCAGGAGATGATCTGCATGGCAATAATATAACTGTAGCCTGAATGGTATTTCAAAGGCTGATGATGAATTATCAACTGATTCAGACAGTTACAGAAAAAGCCAAAGGTAAGGCAGAAAGGAAAAGACAAGAAAAAAGGGCTGTGGTTTTGTAAGAGCATTTTACAGTAAATCGAACATTATATATAATTATATAAAATAAAAGTTATGCAAGGATAAGCAATTTAAAATAAAAAGTAACTGTATATTATTCACAATCACACAGTCTTGATGACAGTCTGAATTACATGAACTGCAAAAGAGTAGTTATCATGTACAATATAGGTGAAGGTCAGTATTTTATGTATTTCAATTTTGTTAAAATTGTTTCATTTGTTTCTTCCACCTTGTACTCTGGATAGTGGTCAATCATCCATGAATATCTTAATCAAATTATAAGACATAATGTGCAAATGAAACAGCTAAACATGTGCTTTATCACAAAAAACAAGAGGTCTTTCTTTAAAGTAAAGTAACTACAACAAGGATTGCTATCCTTGCAGGCTATGACTTTATTAACTGCTTTAACATCCTCTCTTAAGAATCTACAGACAGTGATGAATCCCTGAATTACCCAATTGCTTCAAAATACTTGGAAGTCTAAAACAGTATCAAATAACTGTAAGAGGTCATAAACATGCTTTACAAAAAGTTTCTTTACATAAAAAGGCTTATAATAACAAGTACACAAATAACTTCTGTCATACATTCCTTTGGGTATAGATACAAATTTTAATGGATGTTATAGACCCATATATATTATCACATTTAATTTTTACAATCTCAGATGAACTTATTTTACAAATAATAGTATACTCTATTTTCATATTTGTGTCTGCTAAACAGAGAATGAATCAACCATTAAGAAAAAGGAAAAGACAAAGATAGAAAGAAAAGGGAAAATGAGGAAAAGATGGAGAAAAAAATGCTTTGACAAGACACACAGGGCCTGTAACAACCTGCCCTGTTACTGTGTGTTTCGCGAGGCCATGGGCCGGATGCCAACCTTTTGAGCAAAGTTAGAGACTAGGTTTCCCAAACCGGACTCATTGCGTCCATTAGAAAAATTTAATCCTATGGAAGTGACGTAGATACTGTAGAACAGGGACCGCACCTGGAAATAATAAAAAAATTAACGGCAGTTCTTCAAAACAAATTCACAAATGAATCCTAAATTAATACCTTTAACCAAAGAATCTCGATTTCCACCAAGAAGTCAACAAACTTAATTGATGTTTTGACTTTTGAGCCTCACTCTCACTCTTACCTTCCTGTTCTCACTCTCTCTCCCATTCTCCTTCTGGCCCTCTCATTCTATCACTCTCTCACGCTTTCTCTCTCCCTCCCTCTCTCTCTCTCTACCCCTCCCTTTCTACCCTTCTCTCTCCCTCTTCCTCCCCCCCCTCTCTCTCTCTCTCTCTCTCTCTCTCTCTCTCTCTCTCTCTCTCTCTCTCTCTCTCTCTCTCTCTCTCTCTATCTCTATCTCTATCTCTATCTCTATCTCTATCTCTATCTCTATCTCTATCTCTATCTCTATCTCTATCTCTATCTCTATCTCTCACGCTCGCTCACTCACTCACGCACGCTCGCTCACTCACTCACGCACGCTCGCTCACTCACTCACGCTCACTCGCTCACTCACTCACGCTCACTCGCTCACTCACTCACGCTCACTCGCTCACTCACTCACTCACGCTCACTTGCTCACTCACTCACGCTCGCTTGCTCACTCAGTCACTCTCACTCACTCAGTCACTCTCACTCACTCACTCACGCTCACTCACGATCACTCACTCTCGCTCACTCACGATCACTCACTCTCGCTCACTCACGATCACTCACTCTCGCTCACTCACGATCACTCACTCTCGCTCACCCACTCACGCTCGCTCACCCACTCACGCTCGCTCACCCACTCACGCTCGCTCACCCACTCACGCTCGCTCACCCACTCACGCTCGCTCACCCACTCACGCTCGCTCACCCACTCACTCACGCTCACCCACTCACTCACTCACGATCATCGCTCACTCACTCACGATCATCGCTCACTCACTCACGATCATCGCTCACTCACTCACGATCATCGCTCCCTCACTCACGCTCGCTCGCTCACTC
>NC_091567.1:2086285-2088785 GCF_042767895.1 Penaeus vannamei
GTAAGTTCATCTTGTTTTGTCACCAAACCTTATCATAAAAAATATATATGGTATTAATATCTAATTTTAAACTTTTCAGTATATAAAACATCCTTTTGAAAAAAATTACACAGCATTACACAAAATATCACTACTCTCTTTGGCCAATATAGGTCAATGAATAAAATAAAGTTTAAAACAGGGGTAAAAGAAAAAAAACTAGCTAAAAAACTTATATGAAACATTGTAGAACAAGCCCAGAGATATCATCAATGCACTACTCTGATAATAGATTAATGTAATAATTATCCCACTAACTATAAATAAATACAAATATTCGTCACATGAGAAGTTGCATTATATGCATACATTAACCAACTGGCACATGCATGGCATGATATATGTGCCATTAGTTTATCAATTTTGCTTACACACACATTGCTCCACACAAGCTTAGCCACCAATGAGTCGATTACTAGTCCTTCCTGATCTCCCCTGTTCACACTTCTCTTAATTTCCAGATAGATCTTTTATCTTGTAGTTCTTAAAATACATCTATTTCATAGAACATCTTCATAGAAGGTGAGGCTCTACCAGCTTATGTTTAGTCTATAAGTCTGAAGCACTAATATAAAAAATGACATCATATCATTACAATATCATTAGATAATAAGAACTTATATAAATCTATTGCTAAAAATCAACAGCCTTGGACAAAGTGATTCATGGTCTATATTTTAAATTAATAATTATTTGTATTTTCCTCCTTTCATAAAGCATACAGGAAAAAAACTGTTGAAGGATGGTATTTATTATTGCTTTGATTTTTTTCTAGAAAAAGAATCACTATCATTTCAGGATTTTCTTATCACTTTAAAACATTTTTCTAGAAAATTAAAATCTATCTAAAATATATATATAAAAATTGAAAAAACACATAAAGAACTACTCTAATCATTTCAGAACTTGCTTGGTAATAATTCTACATTCAAAAAGGCAAAAAACATTATTTGAAAACAGGCATTCTCTTCACTATGAAAATCAAGGTTATAACCGAGTGTCTAACCATTTGACAAAGAAAAAAACTAAGATCAAAGAGAAACATTCATTCTATGGAAAATGTATCATGTACCTATTGAAATGACCCCCCTAACTTTCTCATTATGCTTCCTGTGCCTCTATACTTCTCCCCTTACACATGGAAATATAGTGGATTATGTTAAACATCTATACTAAATATACACTTTCTTGTTATAATAATAAAAAAACACTAATACCCTTTCCAACATCAATTAGTTTAAGAGTTTATTGTTTTCATATTCAGTAATCAAATATGATCTAAATGTTGCATTTCCTAGCACTATATGTCTGTATATAATAACTGTCACAATGCAAGTCTTGCAATCTTCAATTATATGTTAGTTCTGGCTAGAGGTAGGTTTCATGTGTGTCAATAAGTAATACTATAAACTCATATGTGTAGTAAACCTTACCCATCACTCTCTAAGTTGTCAATTGTTTTCATAGCAGAAAGATTTGTAAAAATATATAAAATACTGAAACTGGAAAATTCTTAGGTGGAAAAGTCTTTGCTCTCAAAAGTTGAATAATTTACCACATTAAAATATTTTGATCTTGCTAGCACCTCAGCATAAAATAATAAGATAAATAAGGTGAGCAAATGCCAGATGATGCAGACAAAGGATGACATCCAATGAGTAGGTAGCAATCTCCCCATGTCCTAAGAATGGTTGGGGTCCTACTTACTCGCAGTAGTTAATAGGTTGGAACTAATAATTGCATGCCTTAACCCACTGTGCCAATGAGGACATATAATTCCCTGATTAATCAATTTGAAGTCCGTACAAACAAGATTTTAAAAAATATCATAAGTGGCTCTGAGTATAAAAATTATTTCTTTAACAAAATCTTTTCTTGATCCTATTAATTAGATGATGTATAATTACCAATCAATATTTTTTTTCAATACCCCTTACCAGTATAAAATTAGGCCAGGCTAATTACAATGTGCTTTAGCTGCCTAAATTGCAATGAATTTATCTTCTACTAATCTTCTTGTCAAAGATGCAAGTTTTGAATAAAATGCATATATCAAAACATGAAATATCTTTGATAGCTATTAGATTTATGTTTAATAGTAAACCGGGCATTGATGAATAGTTATAAAACATATTATCCGACTGACATGATAAGCACTTTAAAAGAAAGTAAATTTAAGAGTACTCTGATTTCAGCACCATCATTACAAAAGATGCAGGCTGTAACTAACCCTCATAAAGGTAATTTAGCATTGGTAACAATACTACAATACAAAAAAGACTAGAGAAACTACCTCATGCATACATGCATTTAAAATTTTGTTGCTCCAAACATTTATAGAGTATGGTTAATAAATTAATGCTAGCTTACGACAGTTAATGGACATTGGCAACATAATAACAAGACATCACACAAACTGTCACAAACAATGCAATCCACAAACCAACAGTTATTCAGTTAC
>NC_091567.1:2096285-2098785 GCF_042767895.1 Penaeus vannamei
ACAGAGAGAGCACTAGCTTTGATGTGTTTCAATGTGTTTCTGTTTCTGTTTGTATTTTCAATTGTTTATATTTTTGTTTCAGTATGTTTCCATGTATTTGTTTCTGTATACATGTATACTTCCAATTGTGTGTGTTTCCAGGCATGTGAATGTTTCTATGTCTAAGTGTTTACTTGTGGCTTCAATTGAGTTTCCAAGTGTGTCTTCAAGGGCGTCTCCAAGTGTGTCTAAGTTTCTGAGGGTGTGTCTATATTTCCATTCGAGTTTTTGTGTTTCCATGTGGGTATATATCTAGTAAATGTGGTGCCTCTATATGTTCACAAATGTGTGCTAGTGTGTGTTTATAAGTCCTTGTCTTTGAGCACATATCCCTTTATGTATGATGCCTTTATATATGTATGCAAGTGTGCATATGTGTGTGAGCACAATAGCACATCTGTTACATAGGGCGTGTGTACCTTTGTGCATATACATGCATTTGAGAACAAATGTGCACATGTGCATCTTTTAAATGTAAACATTTATGCTGTGTGATTCAGACCACACAGTATGTTTTAAATACTTTGATATAATCATAATAAAAGCTTATGTATACAGTAATCATATCAACAAATCTTAACCCAAAAATACTTGACTCCTCCCATTCCTACAAAAATAATTATCTATAACTTGAAATAAACAATTTGCAACCTTAGCATGAAATTCCATTTATACACCTATGAGAAACAGAGAAAAACTTCTACAAAAAAATAATAATAATAATAATAAAATAAAATATGTACACAAAAAGAATACTTACTTTCGCCCTACTGAAAAGTCATCAGATGTGATAAACTTAAGGAAGTAGAAACAGAAGAAGAAGATTTCCTCTCCTTTACTGAGTCGGTCCTGAAGGTCGTGTCCAAAAGCCATCCAGTCATATGCGATGGTAAGATAGAGTATCTGTCAAGAATTAATTGCACTTCTAAGATTTATTTCCAAATCATATCAAAATCAATCACACATTGCATTCAAAATAGGGGGAAGCAAATTATTTTAAGAACCACAAAAAATAAATTTAGTCAGCGTTCAGGAATAAAGAAATAAATTTTTCACTTTTTTTATAATACCTCTCACAATCTTATACACTGACAGTGCATACAGTTTCATTCTCAAATGACTGATTTTTGACTGATGATGGTTGGACTCATCTCATTACATTCAGAAAGATAGTGGTCAGGACTGCCAATAACTTTTTCTCTGAAATTTTCTACATTTTTCTCATATATAAAAAAATTCAATAAATATATATAATAACAGACAAAGAAAAATCACAATTTTAGTACTATCTTTAAAGAGGATGAAAGATTTATGATGGTCCTAACGCAAGAACAGATGAGCGTGAGCCTTGTACAAAAGAAGTAAGAAGCAAACACTGCCTTCAACAGGTAATTAATCTAAAGAAAGATATTTTAGAATATACTACAAAAAAGTCCTCATACATTAGTTCATTCCTTTACTTTGGGGCACTTAACTAACCTGTGCATGATCCAGAGAAGAATGTACGAGACCATCTGCCCAGAGGGAGAGCCTGAGAAGGGAGATGAAGAGAGGTGTGCGATCCCAGCCGGAGATGCAGTGGATCAAGAGTCCTTGTGTCCCTTCATGGCAGTATGTCAGCAGCAGCTTCAAATAATTCTGACTCAATCGCACCAAGTCCCATTTCTGATAACCAAAATCAATTACATACATAAAGTAAAGGGAAACAAACAAAAGTGAATTAATTTTCAAAATACAGCAAAAATGTGTTATCACAAGAGATTTAAAACTAAACAAAAATATTTATAACTACAAAATTCTCATTTAACAGTACATAAATATTTCCTTTATTACCCGATAATTATTCCAGTCTGGTGCTACTCTTGCTGATAGAGTCCTCTCTGGGATCACCAACTGTGCATCAACAAAAGCCTGACTCCAGTTGAAATGCAGACCCTCTCCACTGTAGCCTAAGTCTCTGAATTCTTTAAAAAATTCACAACCTGGATATGGTAACGACAAAATGCTGAAGTCACTGTAGCGATTTTCCTTGTCAACCTTCTCTGATGATGTGACACTGAAAGGTAATAAGGAAAGTGTTCTTATAGTTTTCAAAGTAACTCTAAAAAGGGAAAACAGCAACTATTATGTCTCAAGCAGAGAGTTAACATTAATGCAGCCAATATTATCCTGGTATTACAAAGCTACCAATCCCCTTTATATATCATTTTTAGGCAATGGGGTACTGGTTATTATGCAATATTCAAATAAACATTTACATAGCTTTTTAAAACCCAGGAAAATAGGCCCTGTACATAAGTTTTTGCTTACTTTTATTCTATTTATTCTTTTTTTCTCTTTTTTTCTTTTCTTTTTTTTTAGAATAAAATTATGGTAGATGATAGGCTGAGATCCTTATCACTGTGCAATACTTTTTTTTTCTTCTTTGAATACTAAGATACTAATTCCCTTACTGAAACTT
>NC_091567.1:2106285-2111285 GCF_042767895.1 Penaeus vannamei
GTCAAAGTGCCAGTCTAGCCTTGGCTCCAAATAATTAATTTTGTTTACACAGATGGCTTCACAAGTACTTAATCATTAAGGATCAGCTACTAGGCCTACTTAATCAAGCTTATTTGCCTTAACTCTTGAAGTCTTTAGAAAAAAAATGTTTATTTCTGTTAGTGTCATCATTATAATCCTTTCATAATCAACAATAACAGTAGTGATGGAAGTTTTTAAAACTCTCTTTCCAAAAATTAAAGAAATTAGATAAATAGATGAGGTCAGGTGGGCCTAATATCTGACTTGGTGATAAGCCTTTCAGGAGCCAGGAAAGTGAACAGTAACGATAAATACACACACTCCCAGTATTAATGCTTTAGAATCATTATGTATTTTGTCTTTTTTGTCTTTCTTTTTTTGAGGTTCCAATAAAAATCAATCTGCGAGTATGTTGCTATTCTCTGCCATATAAAAAAAAATAAGTATTACCCTGAAAATCATCTTTTTAATAATACAAAATGCTCACCTGCATATATAATTGCCTTTGTATAGTATTACAGGGATTGGAAATCTTGCACGACAACGGGCAAATTTTGCTTTTAGAATGTACTCCCGTAGTCTTGAACCATCACTCTGGTTTTCTGCTGTCCCTTCTCCCACACTCTTGCTGCCCTCTGATAAGAAAAAACATTTCATTAAAGGACTGCGTATATCAGAAGACCTTTCTTCCCTACTAATTAAACATACAAAAAATACATAAAGCACACATTATATTGGATCATATCAAAGAGGGATGAAAGTGCAAGTATATGAAAAGTCTAAAGATTTGCTAGGATGAAGTATTTGTAGGCATTTTGAGTTTGACATTATGAAAACATTGAAACTTTAGTCCATCAATTTATTTGAAGTAATTTTGTGAAAATAGCCAACCTCCTTTTGGCTATCTTGGTTTGAAAACCTCATAAATCTGTAAATCTGTGGAATATTCTCATCCCTGATCATAAAACAAATCAAGAGGCTACATCACATACACACGAACCAGATTCAATCCCTACCAGGCAGTGACCCTTTCCTTAGCGAGGGTGAGCTCCCGGGATGACCATTAACTGAGACCGATGCAGAAGTGGCTCCTAATACAACAGAAGAAAATGAAGGAGCACTGCCTCCAGGAACCATAGAAGGCGAGGCCAGATTGAGTGGCGAGGGTGTTGTTAGGGTGAGAGGACACAGAAGCTCTGGTGGCTCTAACCCTTCTGGACCTAACTCACACTCTGGTATGAAGAGACGGTTTGGGTAGCTATTGCAGAGCTCTCCTCCAACGTTGGGCACGACCTGTGATAATAAAGTGAGGGTTACAGAAAGCATCACCACATGATAAGGCTTCTGAAATTAATTAGCTTTCAAATAGAATCTACCATACAAAAACAATTTTAAGCATAACATACAATAACATTAACATTCTTCCCTAATAGTAAAATTTCCACAGAATATCTGAAACTTCTGTAATACATTACTTTAACTTACCATGCATTTGTAATCTAACTTCCATAACTCCAGGCACTTCTTTATTATCTGCTCTGTCTGAAAGTAGCAAAAGGAAAATTAATGTAGAGCATAGAATTTCTCATTGGTGTTCATTATAACTCTAGGGGAACCAAAAAATTTCTGTTTATGAAAATAAGTAAGTATACACTATGTCCTTCAAAAGTTTCCTTTACTGAATCAGAATCAAAACACTAAATTACACATATGTGGTGTTGAAAGCGTACACAGAAATTCTCTAGATGTCTTGGTTCTTTTCAACTATACTTAATATAAATAGCAATTAATATTTTTGAGGAACGTCAGGTACTAATCTAGTGCTTTTGTTTAGCTTTTTCAAATTCCAAATATGATATTATTGAAATATCTTGTAAAAAAAGTGTGATGGCTGAATCATATGATCTCTACTTTATATCTTTCCTTCAAATGTTAAACCACTTATTTTCTGAATAGAGAAACTCTCATCAGTTACTTCTTAACAAATACTTTATATTTTGAAAAATAAACCATACACACATAGTTATAATATATCATAATGTGTATATAACTAAGACTAGAAATGAAGGAGAAAAAATATGTATCATATGTATCAATAAACTATTCTCAATATCAACAGATTGATGTCCTCTGTTTGGTTGTAGTTTATGTAGACAAATAAAAATTGATACTCTAGATAAGCTTGTGTTGGCTATACCATCTTTCTGCTTTTCATGTTATTGTGGCAAGTGAATTTTTGTCTAGGCTCTAAATTGTCTAATTATTGTATGAATCCTCCTTCTTTGCATCTTTCCATATAATTATGTCACTGCAGACCCAAAATTATACTTAACTAAAGGAAGGGGGAAGGGGGGGAAAGAAAGAGAAAGAATAAGAGATGGGGAGTGGGAGACAAAGTTGTTGAAGGAGAAGAATAAAAGAAATTCTACTCACCCTTTTGTCTGTCAGCACTGATAAAAATGTAAACATGAAATCTAATTCTTTGTTTATCTAATAAAGTGCTGCATCAACAATCTGTTGATTCCACCTAGTTCTTTCTTCCCTACTGCAGGACACTGCATACTAATACTAAAGTTGTTCAATATCTACCATAATGAAAACAGTATATCTTCCCTGATGGATATTAATTGTGATTGTCACCACCTATTATCATAATGATTATCACTCGTATTATGAGACACTTGCAACACATTAACCCGTCAGCGAAACACTGTTGGCTGCAGATTGCAAAAGCTTGATGTGATTGGCTGGCAGGAGTAAGATGCTGGTCCAGCTCTCGGTTTAAGGTGTCCCAAGTGTCTCTATATATGAGCATTTGGCTTATAACCCAACACCTTCATACATGATTGACTGCTCTACTGATTTATAATCTTATTGATATAAGGATATACATCAAAAGGAACAAGCATATCAGTATAGCCTCAAAAATGGTGAAAATGAAAATAAATAGAAAAGAAGAGAGGAAGGGAGAAACAGGGAGAGAGAGCAAAAACAGAACAAAGAGGGAGAGGGAAGTGAAAGGGGAAGGGAGATAGAAAGGGAATAGAAATATGACATATGAAAAGTAGTCTTGAGATTTGGTAGACCTAGTCTATCTACTCCACACACATACATACGTGCACAGGCACCCGCAAATACACACACACACACACACACACACACACACACACACATACATACATACATACACATACACATACACATACACATACACATACACATACACATACACATACACATACACATACACATACACATACACATACACATACACATACACACACACACACACACACACACACACACACACACACACACACACACACACACACACACACACACACACACACACACACACACACACATACATACATACATACATACATACATACATACATACATACATACATACATACATACACATACACATACACATACACACACACACACACAAAGTAAAAAAAAAAAGTAGAGGTAATACTAGATCTGAATATAGAAATCCATAACTCTATAGTTATGCAGCTGAGTCTAGCTTTGCCATGGCTTCTGTACTTCCGGATTCACACTCCAGCAAAGGCAAACAAGCCTCTTGTCATATATATTCTGGAAAGGTAGAAATCATCAACCTCCCTGGTGATACAAGGAATTAGAGTCAGTTTTACAGTGCCAAATACACATGAGGGAAATACAAAGTCCTGAGCCAGAAGATGAAGTATTGAGGCCATGGCACTGCTTCTTGCAGCCTTATGTAGATAATCACCAAAATAGGAGAAATGTGAAATAGCTGACTGTAGTGAGGAAAAAAGAGGTAAGAATTTTCGATAAAACACAAGAGAAATTAAAAGGAAGACGGAAAAGAAATTGCTAAATCAAGTGATTTGGGGCAACAAATGACTATGAGAATAATAATCAGGAGAATGGAGATAACAAACAATGATAACTGTTAAAAACAAGGGAGCATTAACATATTTATTATAATAATAGCTATTTCTTTTTAGAAAGGATAATAAAACAGCACTTTTTCACAAATAAAAGATTTCAAAATCCATTTGGGAAATAATTAAAGGTTACTGGATGACAAGAGTAATAGATATCATACTAAAATAACTTTTAACATATATACTTTCCATTTGCGAGTAACATACTGTTATCAACATTAATACCATACTACATATTCACACACAAGGTCTTTCTGATGACTCTTACTTTACATTCCATTCATTTAACAAATACATGTTTCACATGACTTTTAATTCCTACAATGAATTTTAACTGGATTTGGTTATATTTGTTTTCAGCATTTCACATATATTTTGGATCGTAAGAATACCATATGCGCACACAATCAGAATAGTCACGGTATTTCCTTCCAGATTCACGCAATTGGACATTTATTCTTCTTCATTCATAAAGGGCAAGCAGCATTCCTCCCTCCATCTAGTATCATTCCGGGTTCAGGCAACACTCGAGGATAGAATGAAGGACGCATCCCTCTTATCGGGAGAATTCATTTACGGCCTTTTCCGCCAAGAAATATAATGGCACCGCCCACCACTGCCAACTACACACACCACATGTTATACTCCAACCCACCGTGGCACTACTTTCTCTTGCTCTGTATGTGTTCTTCCCGAAAAACGTGAGGAGTTCCTCTATATCCTTAGTCCTTATTTCCGCCATTTTCGCTCCTTTATAAGTATCTGGACGGCAGAGAATCTACTGCGGACTCCTTCTCGAGGTCATCATCGTTGACAAATTAAACAGACGTAGTTGGTCCAGCTGCTGACCGTAAACATACTTTCTATACACGAACATCCTGCGCTATATAAACGTTTTACTTATATTACAAGTGACACGCCGTCATTCGCCAAAAAGCAAAATACTTAGCCAATCACGATCAAAATGCGAATATTGAGTAGAATGTGATGAACTTTAGAATGATCGTTTTACTCAATTTGCTCCCTTGGCGGTGACGTATA
>NC_091567.1:2116285-2136285 GCF_042767895.1 Penaeus vannamei
AATCCTTCATGTATGCATGGGGGAGAGAGCGTTGGACAGACTTGGCAACACCACACCCGCATGGTGGTCGTATGCTCTCTCCTGCCATAAGTATGTGGAGGATTCTTAGTTTTCCTGGGTGGGGGTTAGGGGGCGGCAGCCTCCCATGGGGTTGTCACAAGGGGCACAGTCTCCTGCATTGGACAATATGATAACTCATTCTGTGTATAACATTTTTTCATTTTACCCTGCAATTTTGTTGGTACCTTTCATGCCCTTCCCTGCTATTGGGGCCAAGAATGTGGGGGTTTGGTTGGTTTCTGTGCAATAATTTCTATATAGGCTCTCAGGTATGCTGAGCTCACTAATCTCCATGGAGGACATCAGAGTAGAAACTCTATGCTCCACAGAGCATGCCAGTCAGTCTACTGGCCTGGCATTGACAGTGAAGTGGAGCAGAAGTGGAGCCAGTGCCAGGTATATAAGACATATGCCCCCTCCAACCCAGCAAAGACCCTCATGCCTATGCCTTCCACCCCAATACCCATTCCAGCAGGTCGCAACAGACATGTTCCAGCTCAACGACCAGAACTATGCTGATAGATTGACAGGTTGGTTGAAAGTGGAACATCTACCAGGGGACACTGCAAGCGTAGGTCTCATAGCCATCTTCAGGAGATGGTTCAGGCAGTTTGGAATTCCAGAGGAGCTATCATGTGATGGGGGAACAAATCTTAACCCACTTACGATGGTTGTCCCGCATATGTGACACCCAGAAAAGTAAACATTACTGGGTATCCTGCAGGTGTGACACTAGATCAGAGCTCGTACTCTGATTTTATCACCTGTGGCGGCCATCACGCGGGCAGGTTGCCGGACTCGCCCATGCGCCAATTTTGAAACTGCCCGGAAAATATAATTTTTGGCTTATAAATGTATCGTCACTAGTGGGTTAACAGCCAAGAATCAAGGAGTATGGCTGCGAGTTTCTTCTGCTCACTATCCCCAGTCTAATGGGTATGCAGAAGTGGCTGTCAAATCTGCCAAGAGGATATTACGAGGCAACGCTACAGTGAATGAATCCCTGGACACTGATGCCGCCACTAAAGCCCTCATTCAATACTTCAACACCCCCTTATAGAACTCTGATGCCTATCCATCCCAGCTGTTGACTAGGCGTCAGTTAAGAGATGCCGTTCCAGTAGACAGCTCGAGCTATAGGGTGAGCAAGCAGTGGTTTTGGTTGCTGAGGAATAGTGAACGAGCCTTGCACCACTTGGGAGAAAGTGATGTGTCAGCCCACAACCTCATTCTCGTTGAACCAGGAAAGCGCACCCGTATTCAGAACCCTGGCAGTAGGCATTGGGATAGCTTGGGCATTATTGTAGAGCTGAATGCACCTCGACAGTATTTGGTACAGCTTGATGGCAGTGGAAGAGCCACAGTAGGAAACAGACGACACCATGTCCACTCATGAGTGAAACCCAAGCCCAGTCACAAGACGGAGGAAGCAGTAACCAATTTCCCCCTTCCACCCCTGCAAGATTGAGACACATCAGACGTACCCCGCAACATTTGAATGGTTACATATTTTTCAATGGCATGGAATAACAAACTACTCATGAATTTGTTTATTTCTTTTGTGTATGTAAAATTGCATTGATTAGATTTTGTTACATAATAAAAAGGGCTAGTACCTTTGCAAATATTGGAATACTTTTATGACAAAGATATTTACTTGCAGAAAGTAATGGAGAAGCAGCTCCAACTACACAGGCTGCTAAGTCTATCAAAGCAATAGACAGAACAACAGTTCATAAGATATGCTCTGGTCAGGTACGTACATAATTTAGAAATGGTCTTGTTAACTGTGCTCCTTTTCTAAGTTATATTCCTATTCTATTATTATTATATTCAACTTAAAGCATGTCAGTAGTTTGTAACCTTTTAGGGATAAACCTTATAAGGTATGAGTTTAATTTTTACACTCTATCGCACTTTTTACTTCATTATGTTGTTTCAAATGTTTTAATATGCATTCCTCTATGCAGGTTGTTTTAACACTTGGAACAGCTATCAAAGAACTTGTGGAAAATAGCATAGATGCTGGAGCTACAAGCGTAGAGATCCGCCTTCGAGATCATGGCATTTCCTTGATTGAAGTTATAGATAATGGAAAGGGAGTGGAAGAGAGTGACTTTGAAGGGCTGAGTACGTATTACTTACTCTCCAGATTGCTGAAAATCTGTAGAAATTTTATTTTGAACATCTGTGTGTAATATTCCTTCTTCCTGTCTGTTCATATAATGATTGACTTCTTAAGTATTGGTAAATAAAGTATAGTCATGTTTAACAGAAGTTATCAGATTTTTCAATAATGTTATATTATATTTTACTAATAATGTCCATCTTTTCCTCAAAGCTTTAAAACATCATACCTCGAAGATACAAGACTTTGGGGACTTGGTTGGAGTGAAAACCTTTGGGTTCCGAGGTGAAGCCCTGAGTTCCCTGTGTGCCCTTAGTGACCTCACAATTGCAACCCGGCACGAAAGTCAAGCAGTTGCCACTAAACTAGTTTATGACCATAATGGCAAACTTATTACCAAAACTCCTTGCCCTAGACAGGTAATTTGCATCTATTGATTGTTGATTAATTTAGTTAGAATTTGCAAGGAAAGTAAATTGAAATTGACTTTTTCAAATTCAACCATCCTTTTAGTTGATGAAAATAATGATGATGATTTTTTTAACAGGTTGGAACAACTGTCACTCTGCAGAACCTGTTCTCAACCTTGCCGGTAAGACACAAGGAATTCCAGCGTAATATCAAAAAGGAGTTTGGCAAGATGGTACAGGTCCTGAATTCATACTGCCTAATATCCACTGGAATTAGGTGAGTTGTCTAAGCCTATTTTCATCTGGCCAAACTGTTGTCCTTTGAATGTGTCATCAGATGTTTAAGGGTTTGAAGTAAATCATAAATTTTTTTTAATTTTTTTTATTTGTAGGATATCATGTACAAATCAGAGTGATAAGGGCAAAAAATCAGTTGTGCTGTCAACAAATGGACATCCAACAATAAAGGAGAACATCTCATCAGTATTTGGAGCAAAACAGGTAACTCACTTTCTCCTCATCTCTCTTCTCCTCTCTCCTGTCTCTCCTCTCTTGCTTCTCCTTCTCCCTCTTTCTAACCCACTCCCTCAAGCTATCTTTCTCCCTCTTCCTAACCCACTCCCTCAACCCACTCCTTCCACTTCTCCCTTTTCTGTCTCTCCATCTTCCCTTCGACTTCTCCCTTCCTGTGTCTCTTCCTCTTTCTGTCTCCAACTCTGCATCCCGGGCAAATGCATGAGTAGTAGGTAGAGATAAAGGAAATGTGTAGTCAGCTGAAGATCCTCCAGGAGATTTTTGATTGACCATGTGTTTCATACACAAAACTAGAGACACACCTCCTTTAGATGTTCATTTATGTTCCTGATCCAGTAACTATTTGACTTTTTTCTTTTTTTAACATGTCCCTGGAAGTTATTTGGTTGCATTTCCTTCCTTGCTGCCCCCCAAAAATGGGACTCTACTCTGCATCACTGTCTTTCCCTAATCTTTCTGTTTGTAAGGTTCAAGAGGCTGTACACAGCTATCATTTTCTGAAGTTCTTGCTATTGTTATTTCTTGTTATTGCTATCCTTAGCAAGTTGATGCTGACTTTGTGGATAATTGGGTGAACCATAGAAAACGGATTTAGAAATCATTTAGATTTCATAACTGATTTTTGAAATATAGACTGATGTGATGAAGCCTTTGTACATTCTTTACTTTTTGATTCACATAGATAGTTTACAATGTCTGATTTACAACCTTTCTTATAATATCTTAGGTTTCAAGCCTTATGGAATTCAAGCAGGAAACAGCATCAGATGACATTTTGTCTGAATATGGCATGCAGTGCTCTAGTGAAGATATCAAAGGTAAGAGATTTTGAACACAAATACAGCTGTAGTGATAAACATAACCTCAGTTATAAAGGAAACACTAAACTGAAAATAAAGATCAGAATATACTCTTCACCAAAAATAATTGGGATCCAGTTCTGTATTTTAGAATTTTCCTTATTTCTGTGGCCCCTTTTCATTTCATCACATAAGATAATGCTGAAAGCAATCTACTGTCAGCATGTGAATATAACTCAGTAAAATATTTGTATGATCAATGAATATTTACAAACTCAATAGCAACTGCAGAAACGATACTATTGGGGATTTAGAAAAGTGCAATTGTAATATTTAACTCATTTCAATAGGGAATAATTGAAATTCCTAAAATAATTAGTGTGCAGTCAGTAGATGGTATCTAAAAGATATGGGTAGAGTATTTTTGTTAATAAATATATCTATACATAAAAACTGACATTTTTATTCTCTATAAATAAAACCGAGGAAGTATTTTGAAAAAACCTTTGTTTACTCAAAATGTAGGGCATTTGATCGTGTGTCTAGGGCTAAACAAAATAATTAGTCATACAAGTCATATTCTTGATATGATGAATGATTCAAGTTGTTTTCTATTTTGCAGGGAATACATTATTTACCTTGGAGGGATTCATTTCGTCCTGTGAACATGGACAGGGACGTTCAGCTTCTGATCGCCAGTTCTATTTTATCAACTCTCGTCCATGCGATCCAGCAAAAGTATGTTCTGTTGTTGACTGGAGACAATGTTCAGTGAAATTTTTTTATATATTCATGAGCAGTTCAATTAATAATCAATAATTTTATACATTCTGTCTGAAGATACAAAATAAAACAAATGTAATGTCTCTCTCCAGGTCATCAAGGTCGTGAATGAGGTATATCATCAGTATAACCGCTACCAGTATCCTTGCGTTGTGCTCAACATTCGTTTGAAAGAGGATGATGTGGACATCAATGTGACTCCAGACAAGAGACAGATATTAGTCAATAATGAGAAGCTTTTACTTGCAACAATCAAGGTAATTATTGTAAGATAGTAATAACTTTAGTTCAAAGTGTTCAAGGCTAGTAGTGAATTTGCATTGTTCAATCTTTCAAAGACATTTGGCCATATTAATAAAGTTTGGTCATGTACATCTATACATTTCATATTAATAAAAAAATACAATTTTCTTTTCCAGACCTCAATGATTCGTCTCTATGGAAATATACCAAATTCTTTCAAGATGCAGAACACATCTCTCAACAACTCTTTCACTTCATCACAAAGTAATAATACCCCATCAAGAGCAAGCCCCAGTGTAGGGAGTCCATCCAATAGTAGGATCTCAGCGCTTAGCCAGAAGTTTGGTCGCAAATCTGAAGGCTCTCCACTGTCGAACCTCTCCCCTACACAACCTTCAACTCCACTTTCAGTATTTAGCCTCAAGAGGAGCTTTTCAAACAGTTCTTGTACTGATGAAAGCCCAAGTAATAAACGTAAGTTGGCAGTTAGTCTTTGTATGACTAACAATGTGAGTTTATGATGAATAAGCTTTACCACAGAGATTGTTACTATTTGTGTAAGTTGAGTTCCTTCCAATTGATTTTGATGGAGGACTGCTTGAGATGCTGCTATTCCCATAATTATATATAAATTTCTAATTTCTTGCATTATGTGTAAATTTTATACAGACTGACTATTTCTTATACTTGAACTACAAACAAATGCTGATTAATAGCTAATAGACAAGTGATGTTATATATTTTGCTGTGAACTGCACTAATTACATTGCTTTATCTGATTTGCAGAACCAAAACTTGAATCTTTCCTGGCAAAATGCAAGTCTGATCCTGGAAAAAATCCTGTTACCAGCATAAAATCTGAAGAAGACGACAAAAGCTTTCTTTCAGATTTCACCCCACTGGAAAATCATGAGATTGTTACAAATGGAGATAAGAATGATATTGAGAATAATGATGCAGTTAAAGAAGAGTGTGAAGACATGGAAGGTGGAAGGAAGATGGTAAAAAGTGAGATTCTTGAATCTGATGAAAAAGAAATCATGCCACCAGACAGTGCAAATGAGACAAATTCAATAAAAACTGAAGATAACCAGCAGGAAATGTCATTGGTACTGGAATCTGAGCTTGTAAATGGAGATTTTGGTAATTCAGAAGATAATGACGAGATAGGCAACAGCCAGCAAAGCGACAGTTTTGCAAATAATAACAATGAAAAAAATTCATTAAAAAGTGATGAACTAAGAAATCCTCAGTTATCCAGTGGTTCTTCAAAAGGTCCTGATTTAAAGAGTGGTCTATCTCAATTTTCTAGGTCTGCATCAGTAACATCTCAAAGCTGTAAGAAGGCTCATAGTGCTACAGATAATTTCTTGAATAGTCTTTTAGCAAAGAAATCACAGAACAAATATGTAAAAGAACCCAGCATACCATCTACCAATGGATACAAACATGATGCTGTAGATGTAAGAGAACAGAAAGATGAAGGAACAGTTGAGGACACAGACTTTGCAGAGACCTGGGAAGATGACTTTTATGAAGATAGTGCACCAGAAGAGGAGAAAACAAATGAAAAGACTATTGTGTGTGAAGAGTATGATCCAAATGACTTTATAGCAAACAGAAAATCTAGAACAATTGAATTTAACGTTGAAGACATCAGGAAGAAATTGAACATAGGTACCAGTACTGAAAAAGAAAGACCTGGAGAATTAGTCAGAAAGTTCCGAGCCAAGATTGCCCCAGGTGAAAATACTTCAGCGGAAGATGAGCTGAGGAAAGAGATCTCAAAAGACATGTTTGCAAAGGTAAAATTAATTCTGATATAGTTTGTGTTCATCACATTTTAATTTTTTATTTATGTAGTGTTATGTGTTTTATTTGTAATGTTATGGAATACCATCTGCCAAACACATCAAGTCAGTCACATATTTCTAGGCAGTTGACAGTAATTAATATTCTGAAAGGTTGATATTTAGTATGCAGCAGATAATTTTTTACATGTTGATGTAGGCTGCTATGCATAGTCTAAGAACTATTTACAGATGAGATAGTTGATCATTGATTGTTAAAGATTACATACTGTTTTTGAACTGTGTTGGGAAACTGTCACAAGTACATATATTTAAACTTATTTTTTTGATACATATATATTTATTCCTACTTTTCTTAAAATTTTCAGATGGAGATTTTGGGTCAGTTCAATTTGGGATTCATCATCGCCCGCTTTGGCTCAGATCTTTTCATAATTGACCAGCACGCAACTGATGAAAAGTACAACTTTGAAACTCTCCAAGCAACTTGCACAATTCAGAATCAGAGGCTTATTGCCCCACAACAACTGGAACTGACAGCAGCTAATGAGACAGTCCTGTTAGATAATTTGGAGATATTTTTGAAAAATGGATTTGAGTTTAAGATAGATGAAGAGAAACCAATGGGACAAAGGGTGAGCCTAATTTCAATGCCCCATAGCCGAGGTTGGGAGTTTGGACGAGATGACATTGACGAATTGATATTCATGTTATCTGACTCTCCTGGGGTAATGTGTAGACCAACTCGTGTCAGGGCAATGTTTGCTTCAAGAGCTTGCCGCAAGTCTATTATGATTGGTACTGCATTGACAAAAGCACAGATGCAGAAACTGGTTTGCCATATGGGTGAGATTGATCAGCCGTGGAATTGTCCACATGGTAGGCCAACAATGAGGCATTTGATAAATCTTGATATGGTCACTGCATCAAGATGAGTAGAAATGAGTGCTCAGAAATTAACAAATTTTTAGATTTGCTCTTATAAATAGAGAAAAGATTTGATCATACAGGTGACTTTTGTATATATTTTTTTCAAGTGTAAATATCATATGTTAATTTTAGAATTCAGTGATCTTTAGGATATATGAAAATTAAAATCAATTCAAATTTTAATATTAATGTGATTTTACTATAAAGATAAAAATGTTATATTGTTTTATCTCATTTTTGTTTTGTAAAAAATAAAAATTAAGAGAACAAGTAGGGCTAATGTGTGTATGTAAATAAAAACTTATATATCAAAGAAAAGAACATTGTAATAGTGTTGGTAGATTTCTTTTCTATATCTCATAATTTATATTTTGAATTTTTGCTTTTAAGTGTATGTTTTATAAGTAAACCAGATAAAGTGTTTGGGCTTTTATAATACCTTAATCATAGTTTTCATTTACATTTTTTTATGGATATCAGACAGTTCATGGGTAATACCACAATTGTCTCTGGAAATATTTGACAGTGATTTATAGTCCCTCCACTTCCGAGTTCACCATTTTATGGTGTTCATGTGTGAACTGCCAGCTTTTGTATTGAAGCATATACTTATGTGTGGCTCCAGGAGTCGAAGAGCAGGTGAACAGAACTGTATCAATTTATTGCATACTAAAGTATTTTTCTAATTTGAAAAAAAAACATCAATGCACATCTGGATCAGAGAGATGTTATATATTATGAGTAAGACTTTCAGAAAAGATGAAATAAAATAAATCCTTTTAGATACAAGTGTTGAAAATTCTTGGAATCTCAAGAACACAATTGCAAGCTTTCTGTATGTATACTGATAAAATTAACAAGTATTAGAATGATGCTGCTTGACTAGAAATTGATATTCCTTATTATTATGATTATTAATATTGATGATGATAAAGATACTAATGAAGGTAATATTACTATCAATAATGGTGATGATATTTATTATAAAGACAATGATGATACTGAAATTATAATAACTACATTTATATATATATATATATATATATATATACAGTATATATATATATATATATATATATATATATATATATATATATATATATGTATATATATATAAATATTTATATATGTGTGTGTGTGTGTGTGTGTGTGTGTGTGTGTGTGTGTTGTTTGTGTGTGTGTGTGTGTGTGTGTGTGTGTGTGTGTGTGTTCGTGTGTGTGTGTGTGTGTGTGTGTGTGTGTGTGTGTGTGTGTGTGTGTGTGTGTGTCTGTGTGTGTGTGTGTGTCTGTGTGTGAATATGTAGATAGATAGATTGATATAATAAATAACCATCAGAACAATTTTTTATAATATTAATATTAGTATTAGTAATAAAGCTGATAATGCAATAAAAGAAAATGCTATAATAATATTAAAAATACTGGCAGTGATGATAAAGTAAAAAGTGTTAATTAAAGGTACCACAGTGAATATAATCAAATAGTAAAATTGTTAATAAATTTGATTAAGAAAATGCCCATGATAGTAAAAATAAAGGTTAATGAACAGTAATAATAATTAACATGATACTTGCAGCAGTCATAGTCATAATGATAGTAGTAGCAGCAGATCTTACATATAGTAGAAATAGTACTAATAGTTATCATATCTGGCATTACTATTACTGGTATATGTGGTGCTATATGACCTTGATGTCAAGCACATTTTTTTGTTATAACCATTAACCATTATTACTGGTATAATCATAATTTTTATTATTTTCATTTTAGCATATTTGTGATTATGATATTAAGATCATTTTTACAATTATATTTCTTTTATATGTCATTTTTATTATTATCATAATTGATAGTCTGGTTGTTGTGCCTTATTCTCATCAGTATTATGATTTACTGTATTTTAGTTATTCTTATTGTTGTTGTTTTTACTCTTTTTTTTCATTATCATTATTACTATTATTATCATTGTTGTTATGATTGTTATCATTATTATTGTTATTGCTATCGTTATGATTATTACGTTATTATTATCATTTTTTTATTATCATTTATTATTATTATCATTATTAACATTATCATTATTATTATCACACACATCTATATGTATTTATAGAAAGAGGGAGAGAGGAAGAGATATAACTGCAGATATATACATATACTGTTATTATTTTCATTACTACTGCTACTACTACAATTAGTATTATTGTTGATATTATTATTATCGTTATGATTATTACCATTGTTAGTGTTATTGTAATTGTATTTTTAATTGTTATCTTTATTACCATTATTTGGTTGTTGTTAGTATTATTATCATTATTATTATTGTTGATATTATTGTTTTTTATTATTATCCTTCTTATTCTTATTATCATTGTTATTATTATTGTTAGTATCATTCTTGCTTTTTGTTATTATCATTATTATTTTTATTGTTATTGTTCTTATTTTGATTATTGGTATTATTATTTTTTTGATTACTGGTATTATTATTATTAATATTGTTATTATTATTATTATTATTATTATTATTATTATTATTATTATTATTATTATTATTATTATTATTATTATTATTAGCATTATTATTAGCATTATTATTATCCTTATCATCATCATTATCATTATTGAGAATAATTAGATTATTTTCATTATTATTACTACTATTATTATTATTTATCATTATCATTATTATTATTATTATTATTAGTAGTAGTAGTAGTAGTAGTAGTACTATTATTCTTATTATAATTATAATTATCATTATCATTATTATTATTATTATTATTATTATTATTATTATTATTATTATTATTATTATTATTATTATTATTATTATTATTATTATTATTATTATTATTATTATTATTATTATTATTATTATTATTATTATTATTATTATTATGATTATGATTATCATTATCATCATTATTATTGTTATTATTATCGTTATTATTATTATTATTATTATTATTATTATTATTATTATTATTATTATTATTACTATTATTATTATTGTTATTATTATTATTATTATTATTATTATTATTATTATTATTATTATTATTATTATTATTATTATTATTATTATTATTATTATTATTATTATTATTATTATTATTATTATTATTATTATTATTATTATTATTATTATTATCATCATCATCATTATTATTACTATTATTATCTTCATTATCATCATTACTGTGTAAAGTAATGAAAAGGGATTCCTTATGATAAGAAATCGAAGAAAAGTTAAGGGTAGTTAGATGCGTAAAAAAGTACCACGTAATGATGTAAGTATAAATGGGTTGACATCTATTGTTACATATAATGTTTAAATGAATATAGAGAAAGATATGCGTCTTTGTTTATACATTCATATTCATTCTGATATGATGATATCCGTAAACAAGTATAATGCAAGATAACAAAATTTTATTCAAATTGTCCGCCATGATAATCCGTCAACTTTCTTCTTCAGAAAATATATACCTCCCTAAAATAAATGAATTTGAAAGAAATATACCCCCTAGTAATTCTAAATTAATTACAGGTGTTTTTCGGTAATAATTCAAAATGATTCATCTTTTTCACGGAAGAATCATCTTTTTGGGTCCGTGTCCCTAACGCCTTCTTTCTGGTCGTGCTCCCATACACGAGGTGAGGAACGCGACGTCGACTCCTATTTAACGGGAAATTTAAGGGTGCACATCGTCGAAGAGTGAGTGTTTGTGACCATAAGTATCGAAGGAGAGATTCTATCACGTTAATGGAAGTCGGAATGGACGCAAAGAGTGAGAAAAGGAAGTAAAACGCGGAGTGTAAACAAATGTCCTCCGCCATGTGTTGTTTCGTGGGCAGCGGCTGAGGGCGAGCGAGTGCGAGGGACTGGTGTGGGACCTTCTGTTTACGTGGAAAGGACGCTTTTTTCTTAAAATGTGGTTAATTTTTCGGGTTATGTGAATCGGCCTTTCCCAGATAGTATGTAAATCGGATTTATTTAGAACGAGTCTCGTGTTCCTTCCCCTCGCAGTCACGGTCGACAGTCTCGACGTTTTAGACTCCTTAGCGGGGTAATTAGCCGGTAAAACGAGGTGAAATAGGGATTCAGGAAGGAAGGGAGGCTTTTTGTAGTTCAGCACCGTCCTTCAGCTTTGAATTTATTGTTCCTTGTGCGTTTTGGGACCATGTGCTGGGCGTGAATCTCGTTTGTTTTTCATCTCTTTTCATACCCTGCGTTCACGTGGGCTAAGGGATAGACCTGATGAAACGTTGAACGAAGCGTTTGCGTGGAGAACAGGGCGAAGGTTGGAGGAAGTTTGCTTCGCCTCACAGCCCGTTTGTAAACAACCAGAGTGGCTGCCAACTTAGCCTCAGAAGTATCTGTGCGAACTGCAACATGTCATTTTTCCTTTCTATCCTTGATACTTGCTAAAATGTGCGTTATAGGAATCGTCATCAACATGTACTTTCATTACATTTTTAATTAAAGTAAATAATCTCTCGTGATGCATCTCGGCAATGTTTGCTGCTGCTAATAATAATCAGTGGATAGGTGCATTGCGCGGTGAAACTGTTCACTCTTGAGCATTTTGGGACAGGGTGAAGCTTACCGTGCAGAAATGTTTGTGTGAACACATGGATAGATAAGTAATGGTATTATATTAGTGACCACACCCTTATGAGATGAATTATGTTACTCCAGCCACTCTCAGGAAATCCACAAACATTGCTGTATAAACCAAAAACTTTCTTTATCCATGGGCTTTGGCTCCAGACCCCAATTGGGGGCTCTGCACCTGGACTCCCACCAGAACCAGATGGCTGTGGACTTGCTCACCCCCTGGCAGTAGTCACAACCTATTTTCATTCGATAACTTTTGCTGCTGCAGATTATTTCAAATATTTGATTTTCATCTCCCTTTATTAATGACGTTGGTATTGCATCTTCCTGTAAATGTGTACAAAAGTTTTGTCTTGTACAATTTTTCAACTTTTAAAGGGAATACCTGAAATGAAAGTGCCAGTATTTCCATCCCTCACAGGCAAAGCTTACTTTGTACCTTGGGGCTGAGTGAAACTAACCAAACCAAACAATAGCATAAAAGTACAAGAAACTATGGAATCTGCTCATTATGCAGTATGAGAAATACTTGTTGCATGGTGAACCACAGAACTTCTCTTCACTTTTGTCTCCTGTCTACTATATTTAGAATAGGTACTTCATCTAAGGAGGTTGTCATGTCTTCATTCTTCATTCAGGATTGATATTTATTAAATACCTTCAGTGTGAGGTTTTCAAACTGGTACTGTGGTTAGACCGTGATGCACGGAGATGGAGGGAAATGGACACCACCATCTTAAAGAGCATAAGAAAAAAAAACAAGGAGAAACTACAAGGTGCAGCAGCTTCATACTTACCAGTAAATGATGAAAATGTCTGCTGCATAGCACCGTTCTGAGTGTCCATGCTCCCACAGCCTTAGTTCTTAATGTCTGTTTTCAATAAGTTGGCATAAGTGCTAATAAACTAGAGCCTAGCAAATTTGTAAGATCATGCAAAAGAGTACAAGGTGCAGTTTTGTAAGTTTTTTTTTTTTTTTTTTTTTTTTTTTTTTTTTTTTTTTTTTTTTAGTCTGGGTGCTATGTACAGATAAAGATTTATTGTGTGATAGTAGTAATTCTGACAAAACCTGGGGATACGTGGAGTTTTTGGCTAATAAGTAAATTCAAATTTTTGAAGTGTAAAATGTATAGAAATCAGGTTAAAAAACTCAGATAACAAATATCGTTATTAACTTTCTATGGTAATTTGGAATAAAAATGTCTTTTTTCAAGAAAGATATTTAAAGCCGTAGTGGTGCACTCTGCTACTGTAGTGTTGGATAGAAATGGGATGTTCTTAGAACCTAGGTTGATTTTATTGTGAGTATTGATAGGACCTCAGTCTTGCAATTATATGCTATTTATAGAATTATTACATTCCAGCAGAATTAAAATGAACTTTATTTACAGATGGTTGACTTTGAAGATGGACAAGGAGCCCCCAAGGGGGAGGTGGAGGCCCCTGAACTGCCAGAGATCAAGCTCTTCGGCAAATGGTCCCTAGATGAGGTCCAGCTCAGCGACATGTCCCTCCAGGTTAGTGGCAGTCAAGTTTTTTTTATAGCTCTTGCACATTGTGATTTGCTCGCATTAAATGTTATCTTTATATTGGTAGATGAAATTCCTTACAATTTTGCTTTACAGGATTACATCGCTGTGAAGAAGTACTATGCCAAGTACTTGCCCCACTCTGCTGGTCGTTATGCTGCTAAGCGTTTCCGCAAGGCTCAGTGCCCCATTGTGGAGCGTCTGACCAACTCCCTCATGATGCACGGTCGCAACAACGGCAAGAAGCTCATGGCCGTCCGCATTGTCAAGCACTCCTTCGAGATCATCCACCTCCTCACTGGAGAGGTTAGTAGTGTTTCACAATCAGGTTTTTCATTTGTGGATTGCCATACTTTGTATGGTGTATATTGTTTTGGACAATACCTCATGGTATTAATTTCTTAAAGTACTTCAATTTTATAGCTTGGTTGTAAAGACAACTTTTGAAAGTTATTAAAATCTTGCTCATGTAATATCTGGCCATGAATCCTTCATTATTTCTGTATTTTCATATTTTCAGAACCCAGTCCAGGTTGTTGTGAATGCCATCATCAACTCTGGTCCCCGTGAGGACTCCACACGTATTGGTCGTGCTGGTACTGTTAGACGTCAGGCTGTTGATGTGTCTCCACTGCGTCGTGTTAACCAGGTGAGAATGTTATTACAGGTTTCTCTCTGAAATTTATTAAGAATTACAAAATAATAACCTAAAACAGTCTACTTAAACACCCTATCAGACAAGACCTTTTTAAGATGTAAACAATTCTTGTGTTCATTTAAGGCGAGACATTTCGAGAAACTATAGTATAAAACCTAAAAGTAGATTTGGTTAATCCCTGGAAATTTTCAGGTTATTTTGCACAGATTAAAGCTGATGTAGCACACATTGCTACAACAGTGTCGGAACTGTGCTAGATAAAATGGAAAGTGTTCTTTGTTTCACCGTTGTCTTAAGCATCTGTGATAGGACATCTCCAAACAGACAAAATAATTAGATATTTTTTATTAGTAATAATCCAAACTTCTAGAATGAAATTTTAATTTTACAACTTGTCTATTTTCAGGCCATTTGGCTCTTGACCACTGGTGCCCGTGAGGCTTCTTTCCGTAACATCAAGACCATTGCTGAATGTCTTGCTGATGAGCTCATCAACGCTGCCAAGGTATTTCTCTATTCATGTAATGTTTTGGTGTAAATATCTGAAACCCTTCAAGATTAACATGCACTTTTATTTTATTTATTATTTTTTTTAGCTATTGTACTTAGGACTCCAAATCCCATTTACTAAGGTATATAATGAAAATCATGTTAAATTGTTCATATTACAAGGGACAATGAAAGATGATGCTTTTCGTTCAGCAATACTGAAAAGGGGGGAGGGGGGATGAATTAGTATTTATAAATCATGGTATAAAGTAATTTTTTGTATATAGTAAATGAAATGTACAAATTAAGAAATGTTTGCCAAATTGTTTTGTGACACCATTTTTTTGTATGAAAAGAAACCCTTATAAGAAAAAAAAACAAAAAAAACAAGAAAACGTATCGGTTAAAACCCTGTACATGAGTATTTCAGTGTATTTTAATCCAAATATGTCTTGCACAAACAACCTTCTTCCTCCGGAATCGTGTCCTTACAAATCTTTATGCTATCCTCTTTAATTTTCGGTGCATATCTTCCATCTCTCTCTCCTTCTATATCTTTACATGTGTAACTTGATGTCACTCCTACAATCTATACATCCTATCAACTCTCTTGTCCATAACATGCAAGTTTTTGTTTCCACCAGTTAAATGCGAGGCTTTGCTAGATTCTCGGCCAAGTATGTCCTCTTCCCCAACCCCCCAGCCTGTTGGACATCCTCACATTTTCATTTGACAACCTGTTCTCCTTTCTCAGAGGCATAGATACCCTCCATTTGACCTAATCACCCTGTCCTTACCCCTTTCCTATCCTACCTCATTTACTCCTCCCCTCTATTTACCCTTTTCACTACCATAATACCTTTATTTATGATCTGAATACTTTAGTGTTTTGTGTAAGCCGTAAACCATTAACCATATATGATATTGAATTGTATTCCGTGAACTTGATATTATTAAATTCATCTTGGTCATTTTCGAACTGCTAACAAGTGAGGAGGGGTTCCAAACACAATTTACATCACATCCAGCCTTCTTTCACAAACTTAGAATAGAGATATGGTGGTAATACTTTTATAGGTTGATTATGCTGATGTAGGTATAAAAAAAGAAAATCTAATTTAATCTCTGCTCCTGTTACAGGGATCATCCAACAGCTACGCCATCAAGAAGAAAGACGAGTTGGAACGTGTTGCCAAGTCCAACCGTTAAGTGAAAATAAATACGTTACTTGTCCGGAATTGTTTTCCTTTCCTTTTGGTATCCACAGATGGGTTTTATGTACAATGAAGAATATAGGCTGTTAAAAAATACTCAATGGATCAATACAAGATCTTAACCCCCCCCCCCCCCCCACACACACACACACACACACACGGAAGGGTTCCACTAAGGACTATCTCCAGTTAGAATTATCAGAAAGGGAATATTTTGGAAAGTTTTACAAGCTTGAAAATTTGGGGAGTTTAAGCATCAAGCAAATGACTGAATTAAATGGATAAGACACAACCACCAAAGTCCAATTCATCTTAATTCCTTTCCCTTTTTATATCAAATCATTTTAACTCGCTATATTTTATTACAGATAGCAATCAAATATGAATTTAAAAGGCTTATTAAGGGTGGTTAAAGGAAAATAGCTAAAATATTTTAATTTCACCCAAGTACAAATTCCCTTTTTATCTACAGCATTCTACAACCTCTGACATCCAACATATTTTATCCTGATTGTTAACTTGTTTTTAAACATTTTGCCACAATAGTTTATCATACCTGAGGGTTTTAATTCCAAGTCTCACCCTAACGCTAAATCATGAATGTTCCGCAAATTATCTGGGAGGATGACTTTGCAAATAATTTTCAATAAATAAAATGAACCTTGTTTTGCTTTGATAATTTCCCTTAGGCCCCATTAATTTATCCACGAGGCCTATCTGCCCTCATCTGTTTGTCCCAATCCTTTAACTTTTTTCTTATCTTTACTGACACCACTATTATCAAACATTTTAGTAGTACTAAAAATAGTTTTTTTTTCAATAATTTGAGTAATGAGATAAGCAGCCGAGATCAGAAAGACCTTGTAAAATTACTCCTTGGTGCCTATATTCTTTAGGAGTCAAAATTAAACTAAAACCACAGTGAACAGGGTATGTATTAATACCCTCCCAGCATTAACATGTTGAATAAAGAAATAATGCTTAGGTGATACGTAACTGGCCCCCACACAAGAAATTGCTAATTCAAAACTTGAGTGGAAAGAGCACTAATGAATTGAGATGTATTTATTGCTGAGATTTCCCGTCTTGGATAAGGACAAAATTTTGTATCAAATTATACCAAAGACATCTTGAGAAAAGATGACTAAGAATTTCAGCATTACAGCACAAGAAATTGATTTTGTTTGATACTACTATCTAAATTACTCTTTATAATAAACTGGAATGAGTGTAATTTTGAAGAATGTTTTGGTAATTCTTGTAAAAACATAAATTTTCCATTTTAATTTTTTAACATATACACTTATGATAGATACAGTTTTGATGACATACCTAATAATTAAGAAATTAATCACAATCATATATATCCATATTTTTATAAAAAAAGGTATGTTTATAAAATTCTATATAAAGTGCTATGACTTCTGATGTCCAGCATATTTTTCTTGTCATTATTATTTATATAATCAATGATTCCTTGCAAAATTGATCTAATATATGTGGTTTGTCATTAGGAAGTAAATATTTAAGATCTAAACATGTTTTGTATATTTCTAATTTGACTATATGACTATATACTATAGTACTATAATTTTGGTGGCTTCTATGTAACTCATTTTGTTCATCTTACTTCAGGCATCATGTATTACACAATAACTTAATGTTGCTTTTGAAGCCAGCAACAGTTAAAAGGAATTGATACTTGTGTCCCTATGTACTCTTTAAGAATTTGATACATTTACAAACCTTTTTCTTTAATTTATATACTCTGAACACCATTCATTACGACAAATGTACAAAAAGGAATGAATGTATTTGACCAGTTTTAGAAATACATCTGATGAGAATGTGGTCAAAACCTGTCAAATACATTTCTTGTATTGTGAAAATGTCTTATTCATATATATTTTTTTCTACATGTAACATACTCTGTCAAGAATCTGGTCTTTAGTTCTATCATTCTAATACTGAAGCTGAATTGTATGTAACTTTTGGGCAATGTTCTCTCACATACTATCTTATATCCAAGAAAGATCAGAAACCGGAAGCAGGAAAAATGTAGAAATACAGATGTGTTTTCTACCACCATATGCTTTTATTATAAAGAGGTAAGTTTATAAACCTGTTTGTCCCAAGATATGTGTGTGACTTTATACTTATGTTTAGAAAATCTTGCTTAATTACCTATCTGTATCTTGTCCACATACTCTGTTATCTGTAATATTGTGATTATAATATGTTACTCTATTTATCTTTTATGATTTTGTGTATCTTGATATTTTGTCTACTGTATCAGGTTGTAATCAGTAAATGCTGTATCTGATATTAAGACTTTTGTCTGAAGTATGTATATGGAGCTTTTGCATTAAGCCCTTTTTTAAACATCCTCCCTTACCCTGCCTTCGTGTGGTGTGCCATCACTGTAATGATGATAACAGTCATAATGATGATGATAACATAGTAGTATTAAAAATAACTAATTGTATTATATAATTTTACTTTATTATAGATGATGATGAGGTGTGTTTAGAGTATGGTGAATGGTATGCTTAAGGTGTAAGGAAGACAGTCAAAATGACTTGACTCTCCTGTGAACGAGGTGTTGCTCCTTGGCTCCCCGTCATCTTGCACAGTTGTCCAAGGATAGTTTTATATCAGTATTTAGCATGTATTATCCTCAACGGTTACTATATCACTTTACAAATTGCTAACTCTCCATTCCACTAACCATATTTCTGAGCACCACACATTATGCAACTGTGAGATAAATACTTGTAGCTAAATTTACCAAAACAAAATGTGCATCAGTCCTAAAGTTCACGTGACCTGTTCTAAACAAGATTAATGACCTGACATGCTGTGGACTCATTTTCACCTGTTTCCTCTAAGACGGAGTATGTCTGATGAGAATAAGGATACATAAAGTACTTCATTTTAAAACTGTTCTGCTGTGAACATATGAAAAAATGGTAAAGGTATAAGACTATTCAATAATAATAATAGTAATTATTATTATTATCATTATCATATAAATCATAATTATAAAGATATAACTGACGATGATGATGATAATGATAATGATGATAATACTAATACTAAAAGCAATAATAATAATATTATTGATGATAATAACAAAAATGATAACGTTAATAATAAAGATAATAATTACAATAATAATAACAACAGCAACAATAACAAATAATGATAATAATCATAATAATAATAACATCAGTAATAATAGTTATCATAATTCTGATAAGGATAATCATATAACTGAGAATAATAACCACTGTTTGAAAAATTGCTGGATCCGAATCATGATCCGGACCATCACTAAAATTTAACAAGATCTTAGGGAAAGGTAAAATTTTATCTAAAAAGAAAAAAAAATCTCTTCATAACTTCCTGAGATATTTTGCTAACAAACGAACAAATAATATCAAACGAACAAATAATATCCGGATCGCTACCAAGTTTAATGACATCCAAGTTAGCCTAAGACACGCCCCTGGTAAAAAATCTATTCATAACATACTGAGACATCCTGCAAACCAACTAACAAACAAACAAACCAACACAACCAAAAACAACAACAACTAGAATCACTCAGAGAGCGCATACCTCCGCCAATGCAATAGGGTCACTGATCAATAAGAATATTCTCACTTGAAGAATTACATTTCAATCCCTCTCTCCGGTAATAAAATCCAGGAAGCATCGGAAGTGGAGGTTCGGCCGGTAAAATAGGAAAGGAAAATAGGACAGGAAAGGCCTCGATATCCCT
>NC_091567.1:2141285-2148785 GCF_042767895.1 Penaeus vannamei
GTAAATACAAGATGCTCCTAGTAACTTGCAGTGATGATAAAAGTGATAGCAAGGGTTAAGTGATAAGAGCATGAATGAGAATAATAAATAAGGGTGAGAATAACTATAATGAGTAAGAATGATAAGGATGATAGTGATAAAAATGAAAATAATCGTGATAATGATGATGATAATCATGATGATTGTAACAATTAATAATGATGGTAACAAAAACATCAATATTAGCAGCATTAGCACTATGTAGTAACAGTAATAGTAATAATGACGATTAATATGATAATGATAATGATGATGAGGATGATTACAGCCATAATGGCAATATTGATGATAAAGACAATAATAATGATAGTGATAATAATGATAATAATGATAACAATGATAATATTACTAATAATAATGATAATAATAATAATAAAATGATAATAACAATGATGATAATAATAATAGTAATAATAATAATAATGATAATGATAAGTATTATAATAAAGATTACAATAATGATAGTAACAAAAAATTATACAAATGACAATAATGATAACAACGATAATAATAATAATTAGGAAAATAATGATGAAGATAAAGGCAACGATAATCATGGTCATAACAAAAATAATCAAATCATAATAACTCCACCAACAGTGATAATGATAACAACAACAATACTAAATATATAACCCTAACCACACCTGTCAGAGAGAACTACCTCGTTTATAACTATCACAGAATCTCACTCTTGCAAAAACAACAATACTCATCAGCTGTTTCGACGTCGCTTTCTGTAGTGCGTTCAAATACTGGTTGTTTGTTTTGTTGTTCATTCTGTTGTATGTTGTTTGTTCAGAAGACGTCTATTTCCTGTTGTTTATTCTGTTGTATGTTGTTTGTTCAGAAGATGACTATTTCCTGTTGTTTATTCTGTTGTATGTTGTTTGTTCAGAAGACGTCTATTTCCTGTTGTTTATTCTGTTGTATGTTGTTTGTTCAGAAGTCTATATTCTATTGTTTATTCTGTTGTATGTTGTTTGTTCAGAAGACGTCTATTTCTTGTTGTTTATTCTGTTGGATGTTGTTTGTTCAGAAGACGTCTATTTCCTGTTGTATGTTCAGAAGTCTATTTTCTACTGTTTATTCTGTTATATATTCAGAACCAGTCTGTTGTCTACGGTTTGCCTAGAAGACGTCTGCTGTTTGTTGCTTGCTGGTAAGGTAGCTCTTACCTGCTGTTTACTCAGATTGCGTCTCTTGTTTGCTGTCTATTGATTTGCTTGTTTGCTCGTATGTGTATCTGTTGTTTGTTCATATTTGTTGCTTGATGTCTGTTCACGTGTATTTTGCCAACGTTTTGTTCAGAGGACGCATGTCTATTGTTTGTTTAGAAGACATTTCTCTGATGCTTGTCCAGAAGGTTGTCTGGATAAGATCTGTGCGTTCATACTTTTTTGTTGTTGTTATTGTTCATAAGGCGTTTGTTTGTTGAAAATACGTCTGTCTCCTGTTTGTTCACACGACATCTGTTATCTTTTGTTCATTCAGTAAACGTTTGCTACATGTTCTGAAGAGGCTGTTGCCTGTTACCCAGACGACGCTGTAGTCTGTTGTCCAGAAGCCAACAATATCTGCTGTTTGTTCAGAAAACGATGTAGTCAGCTGTTTGTCCCGAAGACCCGCTGCCTCGTGTGTGTTGGCGAGGCGATGTCCGGTCGTTATTTCTCCTCCGGCTGAGTGGCGTAACAAGTGTGCACATCGTTAGCCCCTTTTTGTACGGCGTCCGGCCCTTGTTGGTTATAGGTCTCCGTTGTGTGAGAAAGGGGTACGACGGCGACTAAGAGTACGATGATGCTGTAATGACGGCAATAGTCGCATGAGGACGTGGTTCTAGTGAGTGAATATAGAATGAAGAACTTTGTAAAGTGTGTAGTCTTGGGTGAATAATGAATGATGGCGTTGGTATGGTTAGAAAGGAATAATTGAAAGCCGTTTTATCTATTGAAAACTAGCAATTGTTATAGTGATAACGGGCGTTACAGTAGTAATAGTAATCACTGATGGAAACTATAGCAGTAGCAATGATGGTAGTAATTAATGGTTGGTGTAGAAGTAATGACAGTAGTAATGGTAAACAATAGTAAACATGGGAAAAGTAAGAACAACTGCAGTACCTATGTTTCAGAAAGGGAAGCCTGGCACTACTTCATGAATTTCAGGGACGGGCCAAGGAAATGTGCCTTCGGTTCGGCGCCATTATGCTGATTCATTTTCAAGTTCAGAATGCATAGCTTTATGTGGTTTCGCTCCGTGGCTTTGTCATGTTGGCCACGTGTCCATCCCTGGTCCCTGAGGGTCCAGGGAACAAAGCTGCCTACCCAATCGAAGAGAATCTGGAACCGAGACGCCAGGGTATTTACCGCATAAAGAACTATTTCATTATGATGTGGGCGCAGTATCGCTACCAATACAAGCTGCTGCAATGAATGATGTATATTGATGCATAACGCGGGCTTATAGTGATATGACATACATTATGCAAATATGACAATAGCAGGTATCATAAATTTTATAGCGGAATAATTTAGTATAGAATATACATAATACGAATTGGAAAAAAACGCTGTGTTGTGGAATGCTTAGCCAGTGGGGGTTCTACACGGAACACTGCAGCAGAACAATACGGTTGTACAAGGAACACTAGCAGAGCAGTGAACAGTAGTTGTACAGGTGACAGGATTGATGCGCCTATTCCAGAGCAGCACAAGGAGCAAATAGAGTTCCCAAGGCGTCTGCCGGCGCGGGAACAAGACGTACAGTATAATGTGCTACACCTGAACACAGGCAGGGGAACCGTGTACACTAAGGACAGTCATAAGTATAAAGGTGATAGATCTAGCGGAAAGCCAACGAGGTCCCGCTCAGACCTCGCTCGCTAACACCTGCTCCTTCCACGACGCAGGTAATGTCAGGATTTTCCCAAGGCTCGCGCGCGCACCACCGGCTGCTACCCCCCCCCCCCCCATCCAGGTTGCTCTGGAGCGAAATTCACCTTTTCGCCAAAAAAATAAGACTTTAATTTTCTGAATTCCTAAGTGTCACTTTCTTCGGAAACTCAGAGGACATGATTTCCCTTGGTGATGCATTTGCACGAGGACTTCTTCTTGTTATTAGTAATGAGAACGCCACAACAACCTGCCTTGTCAACAACAACAACACAGACATGAACAATGATAATGATAATCAAGAGCCTTCCGTAGAGCATTTTTTACAAATATTCGTAAAGGACATAAACATCCTTTTTTGGATTAAAAGATCTTAAAACGCTTGCCACCCAAAATGACACCATTACTGTCGAGCACAATTGCCATTTATTATAAAGGCCATCCAGACTCAGAGCCAAAAATTCAGTCAGTCGAAAATTTACCAAAAAAAAGAAAAGAAAAGAAAAAAAAAAAAAAAAAGTGATCATAAGCAGGTTAAACCAGGAGTGAAAAAGGCAGTAATAAGGTGTTCCAAATGAATGGCGCTGCACTCCAGTGATAAAAAGTATGAATTTTATTAGTATTAGCTTAAGTATCGGTGCTGCCGTCTTTTCTGTTTAATTCGGAACGGTTTCGAGAACGTTCGTCGGCGCTGGGTTAGAATAGGATGCCACAGAATGATTAATGAAAGACTTTAAAACCCAGAACATCAACTTTGTTATCACTCGTCTCTCTCATTCCCTCTCTCTCTCTCCCTTTTCCCCTCTTCCTTACACCTCTCTCTCTCTCTCTCTCTCTCTCTCTCTCTATCTATCTATCTATCTCTCTCAGTCTCTCTCTCTCTCTCTCTCTCTCTCTCTCTCTCTCTCTCTCTCTCTCTATATATATATATATATATATATATATATATATATATATATCTCCCTCCCTCCCTCTCTCTCTCTCTCTCTCTCTCTCTCTCTCTCTCTCTCTCTCTCTCTCTCTCTCTCTCTCTCTCTCTCTCTCTCTCCCTTTTCTCCCCCCCCCTCTCTCTCTCCCTCTCTCTCTCTCTCTCTCTTTCTCAATCTCTCTCTCTCTATCTCTCTCCCTTTCTCTCTCTCTCTCTCTCTTTCCCGCTCTCCCTCCCTCCCTCCCCCCCCTTTTCTTTCTTTCTTTCTTTCTCTCTCTCTCTCTCTCTCTCTCTCTCTCTCTCTCTCTCTCTCTCTCTCTCTCTCTCTCTCTCTCTCTCTCTCTCTCTCTCTCTCTCTCTCTCTCCCCACCCCACCTGAGCACACTACCCGTACTCACAACATCCACAATCCTGCCGTGCATGGAATCAAACCGTATCTATAATCCAACATTGCGTATTTACCCTACGAACAGCAGCAAAAAAAAAAAAAAAAATCTTGACATCCTCCATTCACGCAACCTATAACCGTTACATTGGGATCGGTTTGTGGAATTCGCAAAGATTTTTCACCCGATGTTATACTGAATTATTTTGAATTATAGTTATGGTGCTAACAATGATAATGATAATCATGATAATGATATTCATGATAATGATAATCATGATAATGATAATCATGATAATGATAATCATGATAATGATAATCATGATAATGATAATCATGATAATGATAATCATGATAATGATAATCATGATAATGATAATCATGATAATGATAATCATGATAATGATAATCATGATAATGATAATCATGATAATGATAATCATGATAATGATAATCATGATAATGATAATCATGATAATGATAATCATGATAATGATAATCATGATAATGATAATCATGATAATGATAATATGATAATGATAATCATGATAATGATAATCATGATAATGATAATCATGATAATGATAATCATGATAATGATAATCATGATAATGATAATCATGATAATGATAATCATGATAATGATAATCATGATAATGATAATCATGATAATGATAATCATGATAATGATAATCATGATAATGATAGTAATAATAATAATAATGATGATGACATTAATGATAATAACAATAATGATAATCATGATTAAAATAATAGTAAATAAAAATCTTAATGATGATAATGACAATACTGATGATAAATATGATGCTGATGATAATAATAATAGTAATAATAATGATAATGATAATAGTAATAGTACTAGTAATGATACTGACACGTAATAATAAGAATGAAAACAATAATGATAATGATGATAGTGATAATAGTAATAATAATATTAATAATAACAACAATAATGGTGATGATAATTATTTTTATAATTGATAACAATGATAATGATAATCGTAATTATGATAACACTAAAGTTGATCAAGCTAGCAGCAACAGAGATAATATGTATATACGGACTTAACCATAGATAGATATCTATGTAAGGAGATAGATAAAGAGACAGATAAAGATAGATGGACAGATAAAGATGCAGATAGTCAGCATCTTGTGCTTCCTAAAGTAGACATAACGTAAGAACCATTTTTGCTAAAAACTGTATGATATGCAACCATAAAAAACGTCCCCCCAAGTCGGAAAATAAAATGTATAAAAACATTCTTAAAATATAATAAAAAAATGATCGTGAACTAAAAATAGAAAAGCAAAAAACGAAAAAAGAGAAAAAAGTATCAAGGGAATAAGAAAGACAGAAAGAAAAGAAATATATATGACAAAGGGAAATATGAATTTTTTGGCTCCTTCGTCCAATTTCGGGTACGCTGGTTACCCTCTCGGAGACAACCTGTAATTGAGACAAATCATTCTGAAAACGGAAGTCCGGTCCCTTCTCGTTCGTCGGGTTTTCGGTTCCTTATCTTCCCCTCCTCAAAAAGGTCTCTTTTTTTCCCCCACTTTTTATTTTATCTTTTATTCGCGGAGACGTCCCCTTCATAATATGATTTTCTCCATCTTCCCGTATATATATTTTTTCTTGATTTTCACAACGTATTTTTATTCTTATGTTTCTTCATGTGATGTTTTCATTTATGTTCCTTCTCAAGACATTTTTATTTTCATTTTCCTTCTTATAGCAAGGTTCTCTTATTTACCCTCAGTCACTCAGATTGATTTTCCTTCTCTTCCTCATGACGTGATTTTCTCTCATGCTCCTCCTCATAAACTGACCTCCTTTTTCTTCAACCTCATAACTGTCCTCCTCATGTCAGACGGTGGCCTTCTTGCAATCTCTGTGTGTTTATTGCAAGCCTGCAATTGACTTCTTTCTGCCTCCTGTTACCGCCAAAGTTTGGAGCAGTTGCAGCCACTTGTACGAGCACAGCCGGTGCTGCATTCCGGAAAAAAAAACATTACTCGTGTCATTTCTCTCTTACACGAACCATTACCATTTATAGACAAATGCTATAACCATCCTGGGTATCGGATATGTTCCTCCCTACAAAGAAGAAGAACAACGCAAAGCGAAGTGGCCAGCGACGAAACAAACAACGCCCCGTTAACGAAGACCACGCTAGGCGCTGCGGGCCGAGGGAGCGGACCCAACGTACCATGCTACTCTCTTCCCTTCGCTCTGAGCCCGTCGGTGGATGCTCCTCGGACGATAAAACCCTTCGGAAGATCTGCCTGACAAAGAACTTCAATTTATATCCGGACAGTTCCCCAAATCTGAATTTTAATGTGTACTGACTCTCGAGGCCGTATGAGATAGGGTTCCATGATGCGATGATTTCGTTGGAAAAAAGTTTTATTAGCGGGGAATTCTGGAGGTCTATAGGACAGACCCGGATGAGAAAAGTTGCACCAGATATGTTCTCAATACCTATCATGAATGCCTCGTTAATGCAAAATTTCCGAGGCAAAAAAGGAAAAAAAGGAAGAAAGAAAGCAGAAGAAGAAGAAGAAAGGAAAATAACAACAAGAAATATTGCGTAGGCGGTCAGATATGCGAATTCCCTGTGGCTTGCGGAACTTGATAGTGTCCACGCCGTTGCAAGTTATGTGTCGGTGGCTGCGCTGTTTCGCGTGTGTGAGATGTTCGTATAGAAGACATGTAACTGCAACGTGCGAAATTCATTCTGCAAACAGCTTCCATCTTGACGTTTATGTCATCATTGCTCGGCGTCTGACCTTTGATGAAATCGGTATCTTTTGTGGCTCAGCGTTTGTGATGTCAGTCCGCTCATCTCTTGGCGCGTGTTTGTGTTTCTGTTGATTTTTTCCCCCCTTTTTGTTTCATTTCGCCAACGATTTCTTATCTGTACGACAAACTCCGTGTGTATTTCTTTTTTGTCTAACCGTCTAAGCTTCCGCCGATCTCCCAGTCTAGGCAACTGATGAGCACCAACTTCATGAATATACAGAGCCAACAAAGTTCTAAACGCCAGCCAGCCTCCATGTCACTGGAGTCTTCGAGCTCCTCTTCCCTTCCAGGTTTCGCTTGCGAGCTTGTTCTGTCTTGAGAATTCCAAGTGCATTACCTAAAAAAAAATTGATATTTGTGGAAACCTTCAGCGTGGAGAGCAAGAACACACACTTGTACAATCTTTGGAACCACATGTTAACACGGA
>NC_091567.1:2168785-2171285 GCF_042767895.1 Penaeus vannamei
GAGGAGGTGGAGGTGGAGGAGGAGGAGGAGGAGGTGGTGGTGGTGGTGGTGGAGGAGGAGGAGGAGTAGGAGGTGGTGGTGGTGGTGGAGGGAGGAGGAGGAGGAGGAGGAGGAGGGAGGAGGAGGAGGAGGAGGAGGAGGAGGAGGAGGAGGAGGAGGAGGAAGAGTAGGAGGAGGAGGAGGAGGAGGAGGAGGACTAGGAGGAGTAGAAGGAGGAGGTGGAGGAGATGGTTGGTGGTCGTGGTTGGTGGGGAGGGGGAAGGGGAGAGGTTTGCACGTGCCTGGGAATATTGGGATTCTGTATGTCGGTGGTGTTAGTGTTGGAAGTGTTGTCAGAAATAGTGATGATGGCGGGTCCTTCTGATGCTAGATAATTTATTTTTTTTTCACCGGCAGTGTTTTAAATTTCATTGCTGATTTCCCCAGGATATCATGGACGAATTATGCTAATCCTCTTTTATCCAATGATGTTACTAGCGGTTAATGTAATCAAATACGTGATTGTTGGAGTTTATACATATATATATATCACTGTTGCCAACAATAGCGCCATTGGAAACTTTCCAAGATGCCGAGGAGTACGAAGCGGCAATTCCGAAACAATCCGGCCTCCAAGCAGCCTCTCCTCTCCCTTCTCTCTCCTCTCCTTCCTTCTACCTCCTCTCCTTCCTTCTACCTCCTCTCCTTCCTTCTACCTCCTCTCCTTCCTTCTACCTCCTCTCCTTCCTTCTACCCCCTCTCTATTTCATCTCCTTTCGCTTCTTATTACCTTCCTTCTGTCTCCTTTTTTCTCGCAGCCTCTCCTCTCCCTTCTCTCTCCTTTCCTTCCTTCTCTCTCCTCTCCTTCCTTCTACCTCCTCTCCTTCCTTCTACCTCCTCTCCTTCCTTCTACCTCCTCTCCTTCCTTCTACCTCCTCTCCTTCCTTCTACCTCCTCTCCTTCCTTCTACCTCCTCTCCTTCCTTCTACCTCCTCTCCTTCCTTCTACCTCCTCTCTATTTCATCTCCTTTCGCTTCTTATTACCTTCCTTCTGTCTCCTCTTTTCCCGCAGCCTCTCCTCTCCCTTCTCTCCCCTCTCCTTCCTTCTACCTCCTCTCCTTCCTTCTACCTCCTCTCCTTCCTTCTCTCTCCTCTCCTTCCTTCTACCTCCTCTCTATTTCATCTCCTTTCGCTTCTTATCATCTTCCTTCTGTCTCCTCTTTTCCCAGCCTCTCCTCCCTTCTCTCTCCTCTCCCTTCTCTCTCCTCTCCTTCCTTCTCTCTCCTCTCCTTCCTTCTACCTCCTCTCCTTCCTTCTACCTCCTCTCTATTTCATCTCCTTTCGCTTCTTATTATTTTCCTTCTGTCTTCTCTTTTCTCTCTTATGTCACTTTCCACGCCTCTAGAGCAGTCTCTCCTCTCCCTTCTCTCTCCTCTCCTTCCTTCTACCTCCTCTCTATTCCATCTCCTTTCGCTTCTTATTACCTTCCTTCTGTCTCCTCTTTTCTCGCAGCCTCTCCTCTCCCTTCTCTCCCCTCTCCTTCCTTCTACCTCCTCTCCTTCCTTCTACCTCCTCTCCTTCCTTCTCTCTCCTCTCCTTCCTTCTACCTCCTCTCTATTTCATCTCCTTTCGCTTCTTATCATCTTCCTTCTGTCTTCTCTTTTCTCTCTTCTGTCACTTTCCACGCCTCCAATCAGCCTCTCCTCTCCCTTCTCTCTCCTCTCCTTCCTTCTAGTTCCCTTCCATTCCCTTTCGTTCCTTTTCATCTCCTTTCGCTTCTTATTTTCTTCCTTCTGTCTCCTTTCTCCCTACTCTGTCACTTTCCATGCCTCCTGTGCAGTCTCTCCTCTCCCTTCTCTCTCCTCTCCTTCCTTCTAGCTCCCTTTCGTTCCTTTTCATCTCCTTTCGCTTCCTCTTATCTTCCTTCTGTCTCCTATTTTACCTCCTCTGTCACTTTCCAAGTCTTCTTGCTTTTTAGAATCTCGTTTCCTTGTTTATCTCTCCGTCTTTCCCCAACACCATTTTTTTTCGTCTTCTCTTCCTCCCCCTCTTTCCTCTCCTATCCCATCACTCTCTCTTCTTTACTTTCCCTCACTCCTACGTCATCATGTCCCTTTCCTGTTCCCCTTCCGTATGTAGTCGCCTCTCCCTCCTTGGCCTCTCCCCCTCCCCTCCACTCTCCCCTCTTTCCTTCCCCCAGCATCCACTCACTCTCCTGATCCCCCTCTCACTCCCTCTTCCCCTTTTATCTCTCCTTTTCCCCTTCCCTTTCCGCTATAATCCCCCCTCCCCCTCTTTCATATCCCCCTTCCCTCCTTGACCGCTATCGGATTCTCTATTACTATTTGCATTTATCATCTGTCCTCCATTCTTACATCCGCCACCCTGGGATAAAGTTTTCCTCATTCTTTACCTCATCTGCATATTGTTCTCCTTTTTACATCTACTTCGTTTTACTCATATTCAGTTGTTATTCTGCTTTGTTCATCCTGTTCTGTTTCTACTACGTTCATTCGTTCTG
>NC_091567.1:2188785-2191285 GCF_042767895.1 Penaeus vannamei
TCTATTCCCTTTCTCCTCCATCTTTCCCTCCCTTTCTCCTTTTCCTCCCTTCTTATCCCCCTTAAACCTTCCTTGTTGACCTCCCTCTGACGGTCCAACTACTTCAGTGCAGTGTACTTGCCTCGAAATAGAAAAAATAATAATAATGATAACAACAACAATAATGTTGATGATATTCATAATGATAATGATAGTGATAATGATGATTAAAAATGATTATGATAATGATAGTGATAATGATGATTAAAAATGATAATGATAGTGATAATGATGATTAAAATGATAATGATAATGATAGTGATAAGGATGATTAAAAATGATAAGGATGATTAAAAATGATAAAAACAATAATAATAATGATAGTGATAATGATGATGAAAATGATAATGACAGATAAAACAGGATTATCATAGATTCATTATGGAGAAGAATATGATAAGGATAATAACAATAATGGTAATAATGATTATGATAATGACGAAGATCATATCAACAACAATAATAATAACGATAATGATGACAATTGTAATAACTGCAATAATAATGATGAAGATAGTACTAATAATGATGATGATAGTAATGATAATAATAAAAACAATAAGAGATGATATTTATAAAAAAAAAATTATAATTATACTACTAATAATGGTGATAATGATGATAACGATGATGGTAATGATAACAATAATAACATGGTAATAACGATGATAATATCTATCAACATGGTAGTAGAAAGAAATGAAATAATCCTAGTAATGGTAATGGCAGCAATGATACCAATAACACTGGTATTAATGACATGGGTAACATTACTATCATAGCCTTTGTTTTTAATGACATGGGTGACATTACTATCATAACCTTTGTTTTTTTGTTTTTTATTCTAGACATTAAAGCACAAACAGCATCACAAATCGAGTTAAAATACAGTCAACGTTGGAATTTTCGACTGTGAAAAAACCAGGCCTTTTGTATGGCTTCGGGGCAATATATTGTCAAAATTCAGGAATTCGCAGATAAGGGCGTCAGTCATGCATATTAGCGTGGGTTGGTCGACCAAGTGGAAAGCTATAAGGAGCAATTCCGGGAGGGTAATTTTCTGTGATTGGAAATTGATTTTCAATGGCAACGTTTACCTTTTTCAATCCTAAAGTTGAGGGGAGCATTTTGTTGCGTCAGAAGTCACACGTGGAGGCACGTAGACAGATGTGTGTATGTATATTTCTGTATGTGTGTATGTATATGTGTTTGTGTGTGTGTGTTTGTGTGTGCGTGTCTGTGTGGGTGGGTGTGTGTTTGTTGTTTTGTGTGTGTCTGTGTGTGTGCGCGTGTGTGTGTTTGTTTGTTGTTTTATGTGTGTATGTGTGTTTGTTGTTTTATGTGTGTGTGTGTATGTGTGTTTGTTGTTTTATGTGTGTTCAACTGTAAATGTATTTGTATGAATGTATCTATGTCTGCGTGTGTAAGTATGTTTGTGTGATTGTATTAGTTTGTTTCGAATATACCTCTGTGTTTGCGTGTGTTTATACCTTTATACATGTGTACGTGTATGCTTCTAAATGCATCGCCATGTACGCGTGTGTATTCACCTCATTCATCTGTATATTCATGTAAGTGTATGTACGCGTGTGCATTCACCTCATTCATCTGTACATTCATGTAAGTGTATGTACGCGTGTGCATTCACCTCATTCATCTGTACATTCATGTAAGTGTATGTACGCGTGTATGTACGTCCCTGCCGTCCATGTACGCGAGAGGAGCGAGAGAAACTAATATAGAACAGCGTCTGGAGAGGGCTGCGTCCCCGAGAGCTATGGAGGGCCGGCCACACACGCCTCGGGGACTTGAGTATAAAAAAAAAGAAAAAGAAAAACTTGCCGTGAACATTAATAAGATAGTTTTATAAATACTTCCTCAGTGTCGTAAGGAGTGCGATACCCGGATGTGGGGGTTGGTGGGAGGGGGGAGGGAGGGAGAGGAGGAGAAAGAGGAGGAGGAGGGAGAAAAGGAGGTGGCGGCGGAGGAGGAGAAAGGGAGGGAAAAAGAACATGAAGAGAAATGGGAAAGAGAGAAAGACGATGATCTGACGTGGAATTTAATTTCGCGACGTCGCAAAAATGGTTAATCCCGCAGTGCTAGCAATATTTTCGCATCGGGGAAGGTTCGAGGGTGGGGAGGGGGGAGGGGGGGCAGGATGAGGGTGGATGAGTGGGGGTGGGGGAGGGAGGAGGAGGAAGGGGAGGGGGGATAATCCGACTGAGAGTTAGGTAATGGGGGACGGGGAAGCAGGAAGGAAGGAGGGGGAGAGGGAGGGAGGGAGGGAGGGAGGAGGAAATAGAATTCTCCTGCGTTGGAACAATATTAAATTTGAAATCGTTTCGTCCGACCTGCATGAAAAAGTAGGTCTGGGACTCGCTCCTATCGGAATATTGGCACTTGGCAACCCAAGATAGCTATTGCAGTGCACTTTCGCCGCTGTCACTCCCCGCCGTTGGCA
>NC_091567.1:2198785-2206285 GCF_042767895.1 Penaeus vannamei
CGAAGTAATGCTAAGGAATATCGTGGGATCCGGAAGAAAGAGGGAGGAGGGAAGACCAAAAGGAAAGGAAGGTAGTCGTGGGAGAAAGGGGGAGGAGGGAAGACAGAGAGGAAAGGGTGGGGGAGGTAGGAAGGGGAGGAGGAAGAGGAGAAGCAGGAGGGATCACAAGCATTAGGGAAAACGCGCGCGGTTCTGCCTATTTGGCACTGGATACGAAAGGAGGGAGTAGGAAGCGGGGAGGAAGAAGCGAGAGCGAAGGAGGGAAGAGGGGGACTAGGGGAGAGGCGGAGGCCACAGCGATCTCATATATTCATTAGATCCTGCGCCTTTTCTCAGACACAGCATGGAATATCACTCACCGCAGGATGGCAAGGACAAGGCACGAGAGGAAGGGAAAAGGAAAAGGAAGAGGAGCAAAGGGGAAAACCGGAAGCGATCTTAAAAGCGAAGAGAGAGAGAGAGAGAGAAAAAAGAGGAATATAAAAGTAAGTCAGCACAGGGATCGAACACTGACGTAAAAATGGAAAGAGAGAAAATAAGGGTAGAGATGACATGAACAAGCAAGACAGATAAGAGAGGAGGCGCCTGGAAAACAGTGAGATAATGGAGATAAGGCGGACCAAAGGGGCGCTGTGGAGCACGCGACTCGACCTGCCTCCCGAGCCGATTGGGTCTGACTTCACAGCCATAAAAGATTGGGTCTGACTTCACAACCATAAAAGATTGGGTCTGACTTCACAACCATAAAAGAATGGGTCTGACCTCACAAACCGAGCCGATTGGGTCTGAAATCACAACGATGAAAGACTGGGTCTGACTTCACAACCACAAAAGATTGGGTCTGACCACAACCCGAGGCGATTGGGTCTGACTTCACAACCACAAAAGATTGGGTCTGACTTCACAACCACAAAAGATTGGGTCTGATTTCACAACCACAAAAGATTGGGTCTGACTTCACAACCACAAAAGATTGGGTCTGATTTCACAACCACAAAAGATTGGGTCTGATTTCACAACCACAAAAGATTGGGTCTGACTTCACAACCACAAAAGATTGGGTCTGACTTCACAACCATAAAAGATTGGGTCTGACTTCACAACCACAAAAGATTGGGTCTGACTTCACAACCACAAAAGATTGGGTCTGACTTCACAACCACAAAAGATTGGGTCTGACTTCACAACCACAAAAGATTGGGTCTGACTTCACAACCATAAAAGATTGGGTCTGACTTCACAACCATAAAAGATTGGGTCTGACTTCACAACCATAAAAGATTGGGTCTGACTTCACAACCATAAAAGATTGGGTCTGACTTCACAACCACAAAAGATTGGGTCTGACTTCACAACCACAAAAGATTGGGTCTGACTTCACAACCACAAAAGATTGGGTCTGACTTCACAACCATAAAAGATTGGGTCTGATTTCACAACCATAAAAGATTGGGTCTGACTTCACAACCATAAAAGATTGGGTCTGACTTCACAACGATGAAAGATTAGGTCTGACTTCACAACCATAAAAGATTGGGTCTGACTTCACAACGATGAAAGATTAGGTCTGACTTCACAACCATAAAAGATTGGGTCTGACTTCACAACCATAAAAGATTGGGTCTGACCACAACCCGAACCGATTGGGTCTGACATCACAACCATAAAAGATTGGGTCTGACTTCACAACGATGAAAGATTGGGTCTGACTTCACAACCATAAAAGATTGGGTCTGACTTCACAACCATAAAAGATTGGGTCTGACTTCACAACCATAAAAGATTGGGTCTGACTTCACAACGATGAAAGATTGGGTCTGACTTCACAACCATAAAAGATTGGGTCTGACTTCACAACCATAAAAGATTGGGTCTGACTTCACAACCATAAAAGATTGGGTCTGACTTCACAACCATAAAAGATTGGGTCTGACTTCACAACCACAAAAGATTGGGTCTGACTTCACAACCATAAAAGATTGGGTCTGACTTCACAACCACAAAAGATTGGGTCTGACTTCACAACCATAAAAGATTGGGTCTGACTTCACAACCATAAAAGATTGGGTCTGACTTCACAACCATAAAAGATTGGGTCTGACTTCACAACCACAAAAGATTGGGTCTGACTTCACAACGATGAAAGATTGGGTCTGACTTCACAACCATAAAAGATTGGGTCTGACTTCACAACCATAAAAGATTGGGTCTGACTTCACAACCATAAAAGATTGGGTCTGACTTCACAACCATAAAAGATTGGGTCTGACTTCACAACCATAAAAGATTGGGTCTGACTTCACAACCATAAAAGATTGGGTCTGACTTCACAACCATAAAAGATTGGGTCTGAATTCACAACCATAAAAGATTGGGTCTGACTTCACAACCATAAAAGATTGGGTCTGAATTCACAACCATAAAAGATTGGGTCTGACTTCACAACCACAAAAGATTGGGTCTGACTTCACAACCACAAAAGATTGGGTCTGACCACAACCCGAGCCGATTGGGTCTGACTTCACAACCATAAAAGATTGGGTCTGACTTCACAACCACAAAAGATTGGGTCTGACTTCACAACCACAAAAGATTGGGTCTGACTTCACAACCCGAGCCGATTGGGTCTGACTTCACAACCATAAAAGATTGGGTCTGACTTCACAACGATGAACGATTGGGTCTGACCACAACCCGAGCCGATTGGGTCTGACATCACAACCATAAAAGATTGGGTCTGAATTCACAACAATGAAAGAATGGGTCTGACTTCACAACCCGAGCCGATTGGGTCTGACATCTAAACCATAAAAGATTGGGTCTGACCACAACCCGAGCCATTTGGGTCTGGCTTCACAACCATAAAAGATTGGGTCTGACTTCACAACCCGAGCCAATTGGGTCTGACATCACAACCATAAAAGATTGGGTCTGACTTCACAACCCGAGCCAATTGGGTCTGACATCACAACCATAAAAGATTGGGTCTGACTTCACAACCCGAGCCATTTGGGTCTGGCTTCACGAAAGGGGCCTAACATCACAACCCAAGCCGACGGAGTGTGACTTCCCAATATAACTTTGACTTCACAGTTCAAGCCATTTGGGTCTGACCTCCCAACCAACATAAAAAAAAAACTACTGAATACCCACCCGTAATAATTCCGATACGTAACCCCACTTCATAACCTCCGAATCTCCTTACAAACAACACGAATCTCATTCCATAACTTCCCGATCTCCCTCCCCCCCTCCCCCCCTCCCCCTCCCCCCGCCCCAACACCCCCACCAGCCACATGAAGTCCAACATATGACGTAATATCAATAGAGGAAGCGCCCACCCCTTGCACAACATATATGCATTCCTCATTTACATTTGCATAACACCAATCTGAATGCCTCATATTTCATGTCTAGCCATTGGGATTTATATACCATCCTGCATAAACATAGAGCGATGCATATAATGAGATATTGCTTCTGAAAAAGGGAGAAATATATTAAAAGAACATGGGATATATATTTTTTCTATGTTGGTTAATTAGATATTACTTCTGAAAAAGGGAGAAATATATTAAAAGAACAAGGGATATATATATTTTTTCTATGAATTCGTTGTTGAATTGATGATGATAATGGTAATGATAACGATGATATTTGTAACAATAGTTATGATAATAACTGGAGATGATAAGAACAATATTATTAATGATAATGAAGATAAACAAGTATAAGAATGGTAATAATGATAACGATAATAGTAATCATAAAAAAAATTATGATAATAATAGTAATGATAATAATTACAATGATAAAGATAATGATAATAATAATGATAATAATAATAATAATGATAATGATAATAATGATAATAACAATTATTATAATAATAATAATAATAATAATAATAATAATAATAATGAAAATGATAACAATAATAACTAATGATAACAATAATAACTAATGATAATAATAATGATAATGATATTAATAATAATAATAGTAATAATAATAATAAAATAATAATAATAATAATAATGATAATGATAATAATAATAATAATAATAATAATAATAATAATAATAATAATGATAATAATGATAATGATAATAATAATAATGATAATAATGATGATCACGATAACAATAATGACAATAATAAAAAGAAAAAGAAGGAGAGAGAATGAGACCGGAAGAGAAAGAGAGGGAGTGAGAAAGAAGAAGAAAAAAATGAAGAAGGAACGATAAAAAAGAAAAGTAAAGGGAGGAATGAAAAAGAGAAAAAAGAGGAAAAGGAGGAGATACAGAGAAAGCGAGAGGAAAAATAAGGAAAGGCAGAGAAAGCGAGAGGGAAAATAGGGATAGACAGAGAAAGCGAGAGGGAAAATAGGGATAGACAGAGAAAGGCAAAGGAAAAAGAGAAAAGACAGAGAAAAAGAGAGAAAAAGGCAAAAGTGATAGAGAAAGAGAGAACAAGAACGATTCCAGAGAACGAGAAAGAGAAAATGATAATTAACGTTATTCCCACTGTGTTTATCACCTCTACAAATATGGCCGCCGTTTCACCTCCATCAACACACTCATTATTGTCACCATAAACAACCCGAGTTATAGCACTCACGCCCTCCCTCCCTCACCTCACGCCCTCACTCCCTCACCTCACGCCCTCACTCCCTCACGCCCTCACGCCCTCAAGGCCTGTCCAGCGAGTTAGCCAGATGATATATATGACGGCGGCCATTTTTTTTTTCCTTTTTTCTTTTTTTCCCCGTTTTCGTTCGCTTTGTTTATGTCCGTTCTTCCAGAGTGGAGGAAGGGGGAGGGAGAGGGTAAGGGAGGAAGGGAAGAGAAGTGTGATGAATACGCTGCGTGTTTTGTATGGTGTGTGATGACTTGAGTGATGTATTTGGGTTTTAGCGGCGGAGGGAAAGCGTGACGTGCGGGTCGTAAAGAAGAAAGGTGGTGATGGGTTGTTGGTCGGTGATGAGAAAGGCGATGATGCGTTGGTGATGAGAAAGGGTCTGGGTCAGAAAATGGAGTTTGGTTAATTATAGAATGGGTAGTGGGTTGGAGGGAATGGAAAGACAGAAGAAGAGGGGGCGAGAGAGAGTTAGAGAGCGAGAGAGAGAGAGAGCGAGAGAGAGAGAGAGAGAGAGAGAGAGAGAGAGAGAGAGAGAGAGAGAGAGAGAGAGAGAGAGAGAGACTGATAGATAGATAGATAGAGAGAGAGAGGAGAGAGGAGAGAGAGAGAGAGGGACAGAGAGAGAGGGAGATAGATAGATAGATAGATAGATAGATAGATAGATAGAGAGAGAGAGAGAGAGAGAGAGAGAGAGAGAGAGAGAGAGAGAGAGAGAGAGAGAGAGAGAGAGAGAGAGAGAATGAGAGAGAGAGAGAGAGAGAGAGAGAGAGAGAGAGAGAGAGAGAGAGAGAGAGAGAGAGAGAGAGAGAGAGAGAGAGAGAGAGAGAGAGAGAAAGAGACAGAGACAGACAGACAGAGAGAAGAAAGAAAAAGAGAAAAGAAAGAGATAGAGAACAAAGAAAGAGAGAAAAGAAAGCGGTAGAGAAAAACAAAGAGATACGGCGAAGAAGAAGAGAAAAAAAAGAAAACACAGATGAGAAGGATAAAACCTCTATGGGACAATCACACAGTCCTTAGAGACAGAAAATTCTATTATCGACTATATGGGATGGGTCAGGAGTCAGCTGGAGGTCGAGTATAAGGCAGGCCCTGGCAGAAGCATAAGGGTTAGGAGAAAAGGTGATTTAAGATGGTGGAGATAAAAATAAAGATAAAGATAAAGGTAACTAGGGGTACCTGCAAGTACTAACGAACAGGGTAAAGTCCGAAGTTAATGTACTGGAAAGATGGAAGTGTAGGTGAAGGGGAGAAAGAACTAGAGAGAGGGAAAGGGAAGAGAGGAGAGAGGAGGGAAGGTGGAGGAAAGAGAGAGATAGAGAGAGGGAAAGAAGGAAGGGAGGTGAATGAGGAAGAAGATTTGAGAGAGGAGAAAGGAAGCTGAGGAGGGAAAGAAGGAGAGATAAAGGAGAGAGAGACATATAGAAAGGGAAAGGGAAGAGGAAAGCCGAAGAAAAGGAAGGAAGGGGAGTGAGAAATAGAAACTGAGAGAAAAGAAAGGAAATGGAGAGGGGAAAGGAGGAGAGAAGGTGTAGGAGAAAAATAGCTGGAGAGAGGGAGAGGGAAGAGGAAGAGAGAAATGAGGAAGGAAGGAGAAGGAGAGAAGGATAACTAGAGGGAGAGAAAAGGCAGTGGAGGAGAGGGAGCTGGAGAGAAAGAAAAAGGAAAGCAAGAGGGAAGGTGAATAAGAGAGAGCTGTTAAAATGTGCATGATAAAATCTAGAATATGTATAGTAGAAAGCACTATAGTTAGACAATAAAATAAGCTTCTATTATCATTATCATTATCATCATTTTATATTTTCAGATATTGAGAAAGAGCACCGTTTCTCCCCAAGCTATATTTCGATTGAGGGATAAGGTCACCATCTAAAATTCATATAGAGATTGGGGAACTTTTGTCAGCCTTGTGTTTTTTAAAAGACCTTTGATATACGAAGTTTTTTTCGAGGTAAAAGGAACAGTAACCTTATAATGTTGCTTGTTGGATATCTGTGTTATTTACTTTACTTATTAATTATTTTCATACACCTGTTGGTTAGACGAGGTAGAATTGATCTCCGTACCATTTTTTAATTTAAAGATGAATGGAAGTTGACATGTTAGTTTCAGTCATTTGCACAGTGAATGAATTTCAGATTTTTACACGAAAACGTCCAATTGCATTCTCTAGGCCTTCGATTTAACAATAAGGACAATTGGTAAAGTTGATAATGGAGATGCAGGTGTAATGAATGGGAATAGAATAGACTACATGCAACGTGAAATCAGTATTGGTAGAGATGTAGTAAGTATGGTATTCCTACAACAACCCCCCTCCCCCCCTCCCCCCTCCCCCCCTCCTCCCCCCAAAAAAAACATCACAATCATACCGAGAATTCTGATGATCTATGCTGGAGGTGGAAGAAAATAGATAGTGTTTAGTTACGGTGTGTGATAGACATGGTATCTGCAATGGAGACAAGCGGTCGGTTCGTTAAAATTGCGAGGGACTTAAACCCAATGAATATTCATTGGACATGCCTACACACAGAAAGGAAGGCTAATCTGTGTGTCTATCTGATACGTATGCATTTCTCTATATATCCATCTGATAGATACGCATATCTAGACTGCATTTATTTCTGTGTATATGCATGTTCATATATATAAATATACATAGGGTCACATAGGGTCAGGTCTCTCGGAATTTTAGCAGTCGAAGAACACGGGAAAAGGGATGTGGAAAAAGTGAATAGTTTTCCGATATGATTTTTAGTAAGAATAAAATTACGTAAGACAAAAAAACAAAACAAAACAACAACAACAACATAAGACAAAATATTACAATCTAATAAACGAAAAAAACAAAACACAAAACAA
>NC_091567.1:2216285-2218785 GCF_042767895.1 Penaeus vannamei
TATTTCTTTTTGTTTTGTTGCATGTGCATGTGATGATGATTATTTTTTTGTTTTGTTTAATGCATTTGTGTCACGCACGTCTTCGTGTACGTGCGCGCCAAATATACTCGTGTGTTCGTGTGTATACACGCACTATATACATGATCTTACACAAACATGTATATACATACATATGGGCATATACACAAACACACACACACGGCTACATACAAATACATAAACATGGACAAACACACACACAAAACACACACACACTTACACACACACGCACTGACACACACACACACACACACACACAAACACACACACACTCACACACACCTACACTCACACACATGAGTACACAGACACAATACACGTAGATAAAAATCCTACAATTCATATTGCATATCTTTTCCATAAAAAAATGGCAGCATCACTATTACTTTGTGGCCAACGAAAAGCGCGATAGTATGAGCGAAACTGAATGATTAGAATAGCAACAGAAATAAAAAGATTGCGCAGTTTTTCATCCAATTCATTTTTGTCAAAATTTCAGCAATAACGTGTACAAGGGAGTAAAGGAAACATCACAACTTGGCCTTGACGCATGTGGAAGCCCTTTTACAAATCAATATCTATCTATTTATCTATCTATATATGTTCATGTAAGTGTGTGCATATATATATATATATATATATATATATATATATATATATATATATATATATATATATATATATATATATATATATATATATATATATATATATATATATATATATATATATATATATATATATATATATATATATATATATATATATATATATATAAACACACACACATGCACAGAGCAAATAAATGAAAGTACATATGTGTAGGTTTAAAAAGCATATGCTCTATCACTGTCAGTGCCACAGATAACAATTTTTTGTTACAAAACCCTTTCACTTTTCATGCATAACTTCATTTACGTTTGTGACCTGAAATAAAGCTTTGACCCCAAAATTTAGTTCTTTCTCCGGATCTGGTCTACAAGTCACGTTAAGCAAACTGTTTAAGAAGTTGCGTGTCGTATCTACAAGACGCGAAAATCTATGTTAGTAACACGAAGAAAGTACTCTGAGAAGTTCGACCTTGTGCCTTGTGGAATAGCGCAGTTGAATGTATTATTGCTAAAGTAATTAATATCAAGATGGAACTTGGGTTATGGACTCGATAAAGAAAGAACTTGGGAAAAAAATTATTGACTTTGGGCAATATTGATTTTAGGCAGGTTGTAAAAAGGTTGCGAAAAGAACTTAGAAGAAAAAAAAAATATTGATTTTGGGTAGGTTGTAAAAAGGTTGTAAAAAGAACTTAGAAAAAAAATATTGATTTTGGGTAGGTTGTAAAAAGGTTGTAAAAAGAACTTAGAAAAAAATATTGATTTTGGGCAGGTTGTAAAAAGGGGAGTAAAAAGAACTTAGAAAAAAAAAAAATATTGATTTTGGGTAGGTTGTAAAAAAGGGGAGTAAAATTCTTATAGCTATGGTTTGCAATGCCATTAGAAATGTCTCGCTGATCACATCAAAGAAACCTTAAGAAAGATCGTGGTCACGTGACATCAGGGATCCGAGGCTGGTCACATGACGGAAGTAAGTCGAGGATCAGTCACATGGCGTGAGGTATTTGAGGTTTAATCGAATAACGTCAAGGAATCGAGTTTCAGTCACTGACGTCAGAGATTCGGAGCTCAGTCACGTGACGTCACAGATCCAGGTGTTCAGCCACGTGCCGTCTGAGAACCGGGACTCGAGCACATGACGCCAGGGCTTTGTAACTTAGTGCCATGATGTCAGGAACTCAGAACTCGCTCACATGACATCAGATAAGGACACAGTCACGTGATGTCAAGAACTCAAAACTCGTTGACATGACATCAGATAAGGGGCACAGTCACGTGATGTCAGGAACTCAAAACTCGCTCGCATGACATCAGATGACGGGCAGAGTCACGTGATGTCATGGGTCGAAGACGCGCCACGTGACGTCAGATAAGGATAGTCACGTGATGTCAGGAACTCAAATCTCGCTCTCATGACATCAGATAAGGGGCAGAGTCAAGTGATGTCACGGGTCCAAGACGCGACACGTGAAGTCAGACGAGGGGCAGAGTCACGTGATGTCATGGGTCCAAGACGCGCCACGTGACGTCAGCAACCCGAGCCCCATGACGTCTAGGGGCGCCGTGTGTCGTGCTTGTTGCCGGTCGTTCCTCGGAAGATCCACAGGAGTCTTGATTGCAGTTTTACACGACAGAGGAAGCACGCGGTCATGCGAGGGAAACGAAGCTAAGAAGATTAAAGAGAGAAAGATAAATAAAAAAGAAAGAGAGGAATTGGGCTACGAAGTGAGGGGGGAGGGGTGTTGGGGTCGCAGGGTCTGGCGGAGGGTGCATGGCAGCCAGAGGGAGGGAGGGAGGGAGGGAAGGAGGGAGGGAGGGAGGGAGGGAGGGAGGGAGGGAGGGAGGGAGGG
>NC_091567.1:2223785-2233785 GCF_042767895.1 Penaeus vannamei
CTTCTCCTCTCCCTTCTCTCTCCGTCCTCCCTTTATCTCTCCCTCCCTTCCCTTCTCCCTCCATTCTCCCTTTTCTCACTTCTCTCCCCTCCCTCCATCCTCCCTTTACCTCTCCCCTCCTTCTCTTCTCTCTCCGTCCTCCCTTTATCTCCCTCTCCTCTTTTCCCTCATTTTCCTCCCTCCTCCCTCCCGGACTAACGCTTCAAGGTCTAGCTTTAACTATTATTCCTCCCCCTCCGTTTATTCTATTTTCTTTCTATTTTCCTCTAATTTCTAAGGAGGATCTCATATATATATTTTTACTTCGCTGTCATCCTTTGATTTCTTTTTTCTTTTTCTTTTTTTCTTTCTTTCTTTCTCGACCGGAAGAAACGAAGGAGAAGAACAGAAAACAAGGATATGGAAGCTTTTTCCTCCTCGTTTCGAACAAAAAGAAAAGAAAAGGAAAAGTAAAAAAAAGACCAAAAGACAAAAAAAAAAAAATAATAAATAAAAGAGGTCATGAATCGAGCGAGAATTGTCCTGTTTTCCTGATCTCCCGCGTTCATTTTTCCTCCTCGGCGTTGGAACGTAAGATGGGTCGTTGTTCTCTATTTCTTTCCTCTTTTTATTCTTTTTTTTTTTACCTTCCCCTTATCCTCCTCCTCCGCCACATCTCTAATGATTTCACTTCCATCTTCTCTCTCTCTCTTCCTGATGCCTCACGTATCTTCTCTTTTTCCCTTTCTTCCTTTATCTTGCGTTTTCTCTCATCTGATTCCTCTCCTTATTTACATTTCCCTCTTTTTTCTCTCTTTCTTTTACCTCCGTTATCACCTTCTCTTTTCCTTGTTTATCCTCTCTTTTTTCTTTCTTCCTCTCCAATTTTCAACCTTTTTTCTCTTCTACTTCTTTAAGTCCTCCCTCCTTTCCCGTTTTCTTTCTATCCTCCCTCTTTTTCCTTTGTCCCTCTTTCTTCCTCTATTTCTCCCTCTTCCCCTTTCCTTCATCACTTCCTCCCTCCGCCTCGTCTTCTCATTCCTGAAATTCTTCTCTCCTCCCTCTCCCCCTCTTTATCCCCTTCCCTCCTATCTTCCCCTTTCGTCTTGTCTTCTCATCCCTGTCATTCTTCTCTCTTCCCTCTTCCCCCTTCTCCTTTTATCTTCCTCCCTCCGTTTCGTCTTTTCATCTTCCTTCTCTTAGTCTTCCCTCCTATCTTCCTCTGTCTTCCTTACCCTTCTCCCACATTCCCCTATTATCTTCCTCCCTTCGTCTCTTCCTTCTCTCTTCCCTCCTTCGCTCCTATCTTCCTTTCTCTCCCCCTCTTCCGTTTCTCCCTCTTCTCGCTTTTTCACCATTTCTTCCTATCTTCCTCCCTCTTCTTCATTTCGTTTCTTCCTTCTCTCCTCCCTCTTCCCCATTCCTTCCTATCTTCCTCTATCTTCCTCCCTCTTCCCCCTTCTTCCCCTCTCCCTCCCTTCGTCTCGTCTTCTCTCTCTCCCTCTCCCGTTCCAATCTTTCTCCCTCTCCCTCCTCTTCCCCTTTTCCCCCCCATTCTTTCCTATCTTCCTCCCTCTTCCCCTTCTTCCCCACTCCCTCCCCTCTTCCTCCCTTCGACTCGTCTTCTCTCTCCCTCTCCCTCCCTCTTCTCCTTTCCACCCCATTCCTTCCTATCTTCCTCCCTCCTTCCCCCTTTTCCCCCATTCCTTCCTATCTTCCCCCTTCTTCCCCTCTCCCTCCCCTCTTCCTCCCTTCGTCTCGTCTTCTCTCTCCCTCTCCCGTTCCAATCTTTCTCCCTCTCCCTCCCTCTTCCCCTCTCCCTCCCCTTTTTCCCCATTCCTTCCTCTTCCCCCTCTTCCTCCCTTCGTCTCGTCTTCCCATTCTGGTCATTCTTCGCGAGCACTTGGGCTATTGCTTTCACCATAACTTTTGTCGGAAACAGCTAAAGATCTCTTAAGTGTATTTTAAAAATTCCTGGATATTCCCCCAGAGCATCTCCTCGGAGAAGCTGCTGGCCAGGGAAAAGACGAAACATTTCTGAATCTTTCTTTCTATTTTTGTTTTTTATATTCTCTTTCTTCTTATCGGTTCTTCTTGCTCTTCCAGTTTCATTATGAAAAAGAATGTTGTTTTTTGTCATTCGCTGACTCTGTTGGATGTTATTCGGGATATCTGTTAAATGCCAGTGTTTATTGCTAAATACCGAACATTCTCTCTCTCTCTCTTTCCTCCCTTCGTTTCTCTCAGCCTCCCTCCCTCATACCTCTCTCTCTGTCTCCTTTCCTCCCCCCCCCCTCTCTGTCTCTCTATCTCTCTCTTGCTCCATCAGTTTATTTATTTATCTATCTCTATCTCTATTTCCCGTCCTCCATCTCTCTCTCCCCTTTCCTCCCTTGCAATCATTCATTTTCTCCCTCCTTCCTCTCTCTCTCTCTCTCTCTCTCTCTCTCTCTCTCTCTCTCTCTCTCTCTCTCTCTCTCTCTCTCTCTCTCTCTCTCTCTCTCTCTCTCTCTCTCTCTCTCTCTCTCTCTCTCTCTCTCTCTCTGTGACCTCCCAAGCCTTTGAAAAAGCGTTGGACAAGTGCAATTTGATCTACTGCCGCTACATATCCTAAACCAATGTTGTTCATCTTTTTTACTGACATGTTACATGATCGTTCGTTATTCTAATTTGCGAGAGAGCTTTCGTTTCTCTTTTTATTCGCGTTCTAACCCCACGGAAAAAGAGAAGGGAATATATATGTATAGAGAGAAGTGGATAGATGTGTACGTGAGGTTAGAGAGAGAGAGAGAGAGAGAGAGCGAGAGAGAGAGAGAGAGAGAGAGAGAGAGATTAAGAGAGAGAGAGAGAGAGAGAGAGAGAGAGAGAGAGAGAGAGAGAGAGAGAGAGAGAGAGAGAGAGAGAGAGAGAGAGAGAGAGAGAGAGAGAGAGAGAGAGAGCAGAGGAGAAGAAGCAAAGTCAACAAGAAAGAGAAAGAAGAGAAAGAGAGAAATTGAGGGAGGCAGTGAAAGAGGCAGAGGAATAGTTGGGCTTCACCTCACGCACGATGAGGCCAAGAGCCGCTCCGTGGCGACACACTTCAGCGAGGAAGGCATACAGGGACTTTATGAAGTGGAGAAGCCACTGAGGGGGAGGGATGGGGTCTGCGGACGATGGTGGGGGTCTGCGGACGTTGCTGGGGGAGGGGCACCGTGGCCGATGGACCCAGGAGACAGGGGCGAGGGGGCCGGCGAGATGGAAAGGGGAAGGGGGCCGGGGAGATGAGGGAGAGGGAGAGGGGGGCCTACGGAAGGAGGGAAGGGACTCGAGGAGATGGACCTAGGAGAGGGGGCAGGGGGACTGGAGAGATGAGAGGGAGAGAGGTGGGGGCTTTGTGAGAGGGGCTGGGGGAAATGGTTCTCGGAAAGAGGGAAGAGAGGGAGGGGACTACCCAGGGAGTTGTAGGTAGGAAGGGGAACCTGAGAAGGAGAGAGAGAGAGAGAGAGAGGAGTCTTGGGAGAGGGAAGAAGAGAGGGAAGGGAGATAGGGAGGGGTCTGGGGGAGGGGGAAAGAGGGAAGGAGACAGGGAGGGGTCTGGGGGAGGGGGAAAGAGGGAAGGGAGACAGGGAGGGGTCTGGGAGAGAGAAGAAGAGAGAGAAGGGAGACAGGGAGGGCTCTGGGGGAGGGGTAAAGAGGGAAGGGAAACAAGGAGGGGTAAAGAGGGAAAGGAGACAGGGAGGGGTACCAGGGGAAAAGGAAATAGGGAGGGGACCCAAGAGGGGGAAGAAGAAAGACGTGAGGCCGCGCAGAAAAGTCACCTGGTCTGACCTGGAGGCAAGGGAAGGAGAGACCAGGTGATAAGGTACGAACACGAGAAGTCTTGCCGGAAAAGATATTGAAAATAAATATGAAGGTAATAAAGGAAATAGCAAATAATATTAATGATGATGATGATGATAATGGTGATAGAAGTACTGAGAATAATGATGCGCTTGACAATGACGATAACAGAAAAAATTATAATAAGAAAATTAATAATGATGATAATGATAATGATAATAATGATAACAATAATGATAATGACAATAATGATTTTAATGATAATGATAATAATAATAATGATAATAATAATAGTAGTAATAATAATAGTAATAAAAAGATAAAATAATGATAATTATAATAATGATAATAATAATAATAATAATAATGATAATAACAATAACAATGATAATAAAAATAATATAGCAATGTTGTTGTTGATGATGATGATAACAATGATATTAATTATAATGATAATAAAAATAATGATAACAATAATGATAATAATAAGATAATGATAATGATGGTATTGCTAATGATAATGATAACGGTAATAACATTGATAATAATAATGATAAAACAATGATAATGGTGATGATATTGATAAGATTCATTACAGTAATATTAACAATAATGCTAATAATAACCATTATCATTGTTATAGTAATTACAACAATGATCATAGCAATAATGATGATGTTAATTGTAGAAATAATAGTGATAAGGATAATGATGATAGTAGTAATGATAATAATGATAGTGATAATAATAACAATGATAATGATTATAATGATAATCATGAAAGTACTAAAAACAACAGCAAGAACACTGATAATGATAAGAACAATAACAAAATACTGATAATAATTATAGCTATAATGGTCATATTAACGAAAATAATAATATTGATAATAATGTAATACTATTAATGATAACGACCACATTGATGAAAATACTATATGAAGATAGTAATGATAGTGATAATGATAGTGATGATAATGGAAAATGTTTTAATGATAATGATGATAATGATAATGATAATTATGATGACGATAGTAATGATACTAATTAAATAATAGTGATAATAATGATAATAATAAAAAAATAATGATAATAGTAATGATAATAATAATAATAATGATAATAATAATAATAATAACAATAATGATAATAAAGATGATATCAACATCATCACCATCATCAACAATAATAATGATAATAGCAAATTTGATAATAATGATGATAATAATGATGATGATAAACATTTTCTTAATCATAATTTGACTATTATGATAGACTTAGCAACATCAATAGTAAAAAGAATAATCATAATTAAAATAGCAATAACAGTAGTAATAGTAGCAAAAAACAAACAAAACAAACAGAGCAAACAAAATAAAAGCAAAACAAAACAAAACATTTAAAAATAAATACTAAGAAAGGTGTTTGAATTATTTTCTACTTGAAAAACATACCTACACTTTTTAAAATGAAAATGTATTCCCCGCTTGAGAATATATATTGCTACTGTGTCTCGCTGCGGGGAATAGATACAGGAGAAAATCTGAAGACAGACATGATGCTTTCTCAGACTCACCGGAGAGAAAGAGATAAACAGACATACGGATAGATATGTGAATAAATAGATATGTGAGTAAAGCGATGAATTGAAATATGAGTAAAGTGATGAATTGAAATATGAGTAAAACGATGAATTGATTATGAGTAAAGCAATGAATTGATATATGAGTAAAGCGATGAACTGATATATGAGTAAAGCGATGAATTGAAATATGAGTAAAGCGATGAATTGAAATATGAGTAAAGCGATGAATTGATATATGAGTAAAGCGATGAATCGAAATATGAGTAAAGCGATGAATTGATACAAGAGTAAAGTGATGACTTGAAATATGAGTAAAGCGAAGAACTCATACAATAGTAAAGCGATGAACTGATACAAGAATAAAGTGATGAATTGAAATATGAGTAAAGGGATAAATAGGTATATAAACAAAGGGATAAATAGGTATATAAGCAAAGGAATGAATTGATATATAATTAAGGGAATAAATATATATAGATGAATATTTATACATGAGTAAAGGGATATAATGATATATGCCAATAAATTGATATATGGATAAATATATGAGTAAAGGAATATGTTAATGAATGCTTTGGTAATTCGGTGAATACTTACTGAATAAGTTGAATAAATGTGTAGGTTATTCCTTTGGAAGAAAAGTCAACAGCATGATTAGATGAATGAATTAATACAAATGTTTTCTAGAAATATTTAAAAAGTTCAAGGTTATACATTATCACATGGTGTACAATGAAGAATTATGAAGATGAAGAAGAAGAGGAAGAGGAATAGATATAAGAAAAAAGACTGAAGAGAAGGAAGAGAAAAAGGAAGAGTAAGAGGAGGAGGAGGAAGGAGAAAAGGTGGAGGAGGAAAAGAGGAGGAGGAAGAAGAATATGAGTAGGAGGAGGAGGAAGAGGAGCATGATGAAGATAAAGTATAAGAATGAAAATGAAGAAGAGACGGAAGATGATAGAAAGAGAAGGAGGAAGAAGAAGAAAAAATAAAAAAAGAAGAGAAAATGAGGAAAGCATGTTTTCAAGGTTTTGCTGAGTCATGATATCTGTGCCTCTCTACTTGCACCTCACGCTCGACTACGAAAGGTCAAAGCAGCGTTATGTCACCCTTGAACCCCAATATACCACTCGAGTGAACCGAACCTAAGTGATTAGCATACGTGCAAGGTGGTTCTATAACTTGCTTGATTTCGAACACCCGCTATTTTGTTATTTTTCACGAATTTATATGTATATATCTCTTTGGTAATGGCATCGGTAAAGCAATTTCAAGAAAGGAAGTAGGCGTAAGAGTGGCTTAAAAGGATACTTGGGGGTGATCCACGAGCCAGTAAATCTGCAATACAGAGACAAAGTAGTGAAAATTGGGTTGTGGTCCGTAGAGTGGATGGCAACGAGCGGCGATTTTATTGAAGACGGAGTGTGGGCAGGAAGTGGCGAGAGCGTGGGGAAGAAATGCCCTTTTTAAGCCATGAAATATATCGATAAAGAAAAGAAGAGAGAATGCTCTTTCGTGTGGAAATATATCGATAAAGAAAAGATAATGCTCTTTCGTGTGGATTTTGAAGAGTGAAGGGAGTGAAGTTACGTTCAGCATAACTGAAAAAATTCTTGGAGTCGTCCGTGACAAATCGTAAACAAAGGTATAATCATGTACACCATTCTTTTCCTTTCTTCCATAAGAATAGAAACGATAAAATGGTATGCATTATCGTTTTTAAAAAAAGTACTTGATGGGAAGGTAATATATTTTTTTCTATATTGTGAAAAAGCATTAGGTAACTTCCATTTGTAAAGGCATTGTATTCGGTACTTGTAAATGAGTGTAATGGATTTGGAAGTATGTTTTGTTCTCATTAACATACTGTAACAATGAAACTTGATCATGTAGTTTAATGAATATCATTGCAATAGCGGCCGGATATTAGTTGTTATGATTAGGGCAATCAATAAAGATCTTAATTTCTAGTTTATTGATTGAAGATAAGAAGAAATAACTTATTAACAATACTCGACGATATGGCTTTTAAATAACCATATCTACGACCAAAGCAAGCAAAATGATGCAATATATACATACACACAAACGCACACATCCACACACACACACAAACACACACAAACACACACTCATATATCTACCAATCTATATATATGTGTGTGTGAGTATATATATATATATATATATATATATATATATATATATATATATATATATATATATATATATATATATATACATATATATATATATATATATATATATATATATATATATATATATATATATATATATATATATATATATATATAACCAGACAAAGAAAAGAGAGACAGAGAGAGATGGAGAGCAACACACAAACAAACAAACAATCAAAACAATCGAAAACAGAGAGCACCTCCCCCCCCCTCCTAGCCCCCCCAACCCACCCAGACATCAAGAGATACCGAACGAACCCCTCCCCCCTCCCCCCCACCCTAACTTCTCTTAGACGAGGCTCACACTTCTAAACTTTCCCCTCGTATTAAATCACTTGAAAACGACTTTAGCGATTCCATAAGCGGGCCTTTGACGCTCAGCGGAGGCCCATTGCTATATTGCTTGTTAGATGGTATTATAGTAGTTATATCACCTTTAGATGACTTTCTCTTGCATTGATTCCACCCGCTGCAGCCAGGGGGTAGGGGGGGTAGGGGGGGAGGTGGGAGGGGGAAGGGGAGGGGGGGTCCTTTGAGGGGGAGAGAAAGCACCTGCTATTATTCATAAGAGGAAGGGGCGGAGTGGGAGAGATATACATAGGTGTGTACGTGTTTGCGTGTATGCGTGTTTTTAATTAACGGGTGTAAGTGCGTGCGCGTGTGTGTTTGTTTCTTTGTATGTGTGTGTGTGTGTGTGTGTGTTTAGGAGTGCCAGTGCGCATGTGGCCGGCTTACCTTTGTCTGGGCTTGCATTTGAGATTTATCCAGATGAAAATGTTCCTTCAAATCTTACTTTGAACAAAAGCTAAGTAACATGTGCATGAAAAAGCTCTCTCGCGCAGCAGAATGTGACGGAAAATAATGGAAATTCAAGCACAACATACAGAAAATGTGTGGACGTGGAATAAGCAGAGGAGAGCGTGAAAAAAAAAATCGTGTACACAACCCGGAAAAAGGAAAAGGACAAAACCTCCATTGATTTTCCAATTTCGTAGACTTATTTGCAGCGAGCGAACGTCCCTCCCTGGCAGGCACCGGATGGATTAAACATCAGAGAAATTTTTCTTTTTTTCTCCCCCTCCTTCTTCTTCTTCTTTCTCTTCTTCATCCGAGAAACAATCACCCGTGAGTGTTATCGCGCGGGACCCGTTCGCGTCTCCTCATGGGTTGCCAATACCAATCGCTTTCCCGGCGTTGTCGAAGCCGTGGCGACCGGCGGCGGGAGATGGCTGGCGCGCCAAACCTCGCTCTCCCGCACTCGCCGCCGCCGCCGCTCGACCTGCCCATTGCCTCGATGGTATGGAAATTCCATTAGGGATTGGCTAGGGAAGGGGATGGACATGTGTTGTATATTCCGTATGGTATTTGCATTCTATAGATGGTGTGTATGAAGCATGTATACAGATGTGTACGTGTCCATGCCAGAGCGTATACTCATACGTACAAATTCATTCTCTCTCTCCCTCACGCACACAAATACGGTCACACATGTACCCACACACCCGTGTACACACACACACGCGCACACACATACACACAAATAAACAAACACTAGGAATCTATAAAACCCTGATATAAAGCCTTCTAGTAAAACACACGTAACCCATTCAGTTCCAATCTCGCAACATTCACGAAAACATCATTTCCCCTCTGACGGCGAGAGCGCTGATCAGGTGAACAGATGATCATATCGGCGATAAATATATAGATAAGACTGATGACCTCAGCATCTAATATTCATTTTCTCTTTCCACAGGTACGTACAGCTGCCAGCCACAGATCGTCGGTTCGTTTGGCCGGAAGGGAAGGCTTTTACCCGGGATGAATTGGTGAAGAGGCCGATGATTGTAATCAATTCGTATGTTAATCAAAAGTATAGATGTATAGGCTAATGTTTAGGAAGGTAATCAGGCGTATGTGCCGTTGAAATAAGCATTTATTGGGTATGAATACAGGTTTGTATTTATATGCAAGCGCACAGACCTACGTATAATTTGACCATTGTAGATTTTATATCAGTATGATGAGCGCATTTTAAAAATCATAATGCAACTCACTCGAAAATATTGCTGGAAATTGTTTGCTTTTTCCATAGAGAAATGTAGTTTAAACGCCGCTGTTGAAAATATATGAATTTAGGTTAATCTGTGTTATTCTATACGTTTTGAACAATTTGGTGCGTCGTAACCAATGTGAAAATATATTTGCCTGGATTTTGCCGTCCGAAAAAAATATTAAGTCACTAGAAGTATTGTCAAAAATTGTGACCCATATGCTGTTACAAAGTAACATTTTTTATTGAAATAAACCGGCACGACCACATTCAAAAATAGTTAAATTAAAAAACAGGGACATTTAGTTGCAGGGTACAATGGTGCAAACGTGTATAGCCATAGTTACAACTCTCCCCAAACTACGG
>NC_091567.1:2244587-2257087 GCF_042767895.1 Penaeus vannamei
GCACATAAACATACACATACACACATAAACATACACATACACGTACGCACATAAACATACACATACACGTACGCACATAAACATACACATACACGTACGCACATAAACATACACATACACGTACGCACATAAACATACACATACACGTACGCACATAAACATACACGTACGCACATAAACATGCACATACACGTACGCACATAAACATACACATACACGTACGCACATAAACATACACATACACGTACGCACACAAATAAGCATAGAGAGCGAGCCACACAGACACACACGTACTCGCACATATACACACACACACAAACAAACAAACACACAACAGACACACAACTCAGAAGACGCCACCAAATAACCTCAGACGAAAAAGGAAGTGCTACAAAACCAAATAATTTCCTTCTTTTCCCTCCTTCCCATAACAAAGCAAGTCTAATAACGACCAGCCCCATGCATAAAAGCTGCTTGCATGCACGGGACGGCTCCAGAGCGAGGGCCGAGCGTGCATGCCGAGGGGCGGTCGCGTGGGTGGCTCCCCCGACGAGCTAATTGCCAAGGAGCGAAGTGTTATTTGGGCGGTAAATGCAGCGCTGGGACCTAATCGCCTTGCAGTTTTCTTCCCCGCCCATTGTTCCCGGCGAGGTGTCGTTTGTGTGTGCTCCTTGGCGGATCTTAGCACAGAGCGGGTCGTCGTGGGATTCCGTTGCGCGGGTAGAAGGGGCCTGAAGCCGAAACGCGGGGTTAAGCGAGATGGCGGCGCGGGTTGATGCGGGGATATCAGATTTACGTGTGTAATGATGTGACGTGGAAGGCAGACGCAGGGAGAGGAGAGCGCAGCTGGCGGGTTCTGTGTCTTTGCGTTGTGTGTGTATTATTTAATTTTGCCTGCGGATGTAGTTGATTTATTCTATACGGTGCACACACACGCAAAAAAGAAAGAAAACTATAGAAAAGAAAAGAAAGAAAGGAAGAAAGAAAAAGAAGAGAAAAGAAAAAATATACATACATTCATGTGTATATATATATATATATATATATATATATATATATATATATATATATATATATATATATATACACACACACACACACACACACACACATACATATGCATATATATACATATATATACAGAGTAAGAGAGAGATGGTTAGACGACAGACAAAGGGGGTTGCTAACGGACAGTAGACAAGTAGAGATAGCCAAATGGGCCTATAGACAGAGCCGTAACTGAATCGATAGGCTGACAAATGAGCGAGCCGCATATGGATCGCACACACACACACACAGACACAGCACACACACACAACACACACACACACACTACACGCACACACAGACACACACACACAGACACACCACGCACACACACACACACACACACCACACGCACACACAGACACAACACACACATACACCACACGTACACACAGACACAACGAACACACACACACACCACACGCACACACACACACGCCCCTGAGCCACGCGTCCTGCCCTCGCCACGTGCCTCCCCCCTCGCGAATCCCCCCCCCCCCCCCCCCCCCCCCAGCTGGGCCTCGCCGAGCGCCGCCAAATCGTGCGAATTCAAGGCCAGCTCCGTGGGTCGGCCCCGCCTGGCGACCAGCTGCGCCCGCCTGATAAAGAGCCGAGACTTTGCGCCATTTTTATATGATGTGGAATAGGCCGAGGGTTTGGGCGGAGCCTATTCGCCGAATTTCGAAATGGAGTTTTTTTCATGGTTGTGTGTTGATATACACAAATACATACATACATACATGCATGCATACACACACACACACACACACACACACACACACACACACACACACACACACACACACACACACACACACACACACATATATATATATATATATATATATATATATATATATATATATATATATATATATATATATATATATGCATATCGACAGTAATTGGATAAAATTCACCGTCAATTCTAATGTTTTTCAAGTTGTGAACTACACCTCAGACACTGCACGCGATCATCAAAATGCAGAGTCCCTTTCAGAGAGAACATCCGGCCTCGAGGCCAATCCCGAGGCCGACCCGCGCTCAAGGACGACTCGCGGAATTCCTCAGACCTCCTTGGGCGTCCTCGAGGGAGAGGTCGGCGGGCCTTGAAGGAGGGGGACGTCGAGGCTCAGGTTACGCCTTGGATTCCGGTCGCGAGATATCGTCCTTCTCCGCCTTCTTCTCCCTCCCTTTCCTTCGCGCTCTCTCTCTCTTCGTCTTTTCTTTAGCAGAAGGCGAGTGTTTACTGCCTTACGAAGCCGGGATCGAACCTCTTCTCCTCAAACACTACACCAACCAACGCATAGTTAAAACTTTCCACGATCAATACCCTCCATCAAAGCGACCCGCTCTTGCTTGCCAACTCAACGGAAGCCCTTCAACGAAAAAGAATTGATAGAAAAGAAAAAAAAAATCATCGTTATACACTTTAGCAGCGCCCCCCTCCCCTCCCCACCTCCCCCCGTCTACCTTACCCCAGACGCATTCAGTCTTGATTACCCATTTGCCTTATCCGTCCTTTCCCCGTCGGGCGAAACCCCTCCTGACGAAGAGAGGGAATCCCAGGGCTAAGCACCTCTTTAGCCTCGGGCCCGACCAACTCCCAGTCTTTACCGAGAGGAAATCGGCGTCTGGAACCCCCTCTCCCCTTTTCTCGCCCCCTCCCCCTTTCCTCCCCTTCCCCTGTCACCCTCTCTGTCCCCTCTTCTTGTCACCTCCTTTCTCCTCTTTCCCTGTCAATCCATCTCTTCTCTTTTCCTGTTACTTACATTTTTTCTTCTTTCCTTTAACCTCCTCTCTTCTTTCCTTTTGCGGAGCACCTCTTTCCTCTCCCCCTGTCGCTTCCTCTCCTCTCTTCCCCTGTTATCCCCTTTCTCCTATATCCTTGTCAACCTCCTCTATTTTCCCTCTATGTCACCTTATTCGTCTCTCCTTTTCCTTTACCATTCCCTTTCTCCTCACTCCGTGTCAGCTTTCCCTCCTCTACCCTTGTCTCTCCTTTCTTCTTCCCCTCTCTCAATTCCATCCTATTCTACGCATTTTCTCATCTCCCCATGTCATCCCGTTCTCACATTCCCTGCTTCCTCTTATTCTCCCCCCTCCAACCTCCTCTCTCGTCTCCCCCCTATTACCCTTTTCTCTCCTAACTCCCTCTTACCTCTTTTCTTCTCATCAATATTAACTTTTTCTCACCTTTCATCCTTTCCCCTCCGCTCTCCTCTCCCCTTTTCACCTCTCTCCCTTCCCCTTCTTCCTACATATATTCAGTGTATCTCTCACATCCTCTTTCTCTCCACCCTTTCACCTGCTTCCTGTTTCCCGTTTACTTCCGCTCCCTCTTGATTTCCGCTTCACTATTTCGTCTAACTCATTCTATTACAATCATTACAAACATTCTGAAAATTCATTTCTCAGTTCTTACGGAAAACCATTTTTGATTAACTTAGTCATTTACAAATCTATTTCCTTACTCGTCACGTACTATCCATCTGCCTTTTCAATAAGAGACGCTGCAATATACCTGTCAATGAAGATGGTTTCACGTGTTGCCATGAACACAATATCGACTTCTCTCTGGGTCAGTCATTAGCGCACCTGTTAACGCTAATTACGCCCAATCGCGGACAATTTGTCTGAGATCGAGCGAGCCATTATTAAAATTACGTATATTTACAAAACACACAGCAACAATAACATAAACACTCGACCAGCAATTGAGAAACATATTATCAACGTCGCCACGACAGTCAAAAGTGACTCATATTTCACCCCGTCGAAGGGAAGAAAATGGTATAGCCTATACCCTAAAGGACTCTTACAAAGTATATTGATTTCCCCGCATGTTTGTAGAGGAACTGCTGGCGCTGAAACAATGTGGCAGCTCGGGGTTTTAGTTCTTATTTTCGCGCTATTAAATTCGAGGGAAAGATCGCCCATGATTAGCAATGAAAAATATTCAAACTATGCATAATGGAGTAACAGTGTTATTACTTTGTTGTTATATAGTTTGCGATTCGGATATCAGTGTCTAAGTTCCCGTTTAATCGTGCGTATATAGAGAGCCCAGCCGATGAGAGACCGGCATGGGCGCAATAGAAGCCATGTTAATACTCTTCTAGGTCTTCGCGGCTGACAACACGCGTTCGGATACCGCTTCAAGACCCCGCCGCGAACGGATCAATACCTGTTCCAATGGACATCACAGCAACCGAAGACGGCCGAGTGAAAGGGGAGGAAATGAACGCGACAGCGAGCGAGTTTCCGAAACGCAAAATAAAGGACTTTGTTCGAGTCATTGTCGAAGAGACCCCATAACCCCCGCCGTGGCTTCGATGCTTCATTACACTGCGCTTTGTGTTTCGGAAATGGCTTCGCTCAGCCTCTCACCTCTGGCCCCTGCGAGCTGTTGACTCGATGCTCGCGGCGGCGGCTTTATTCAACAACTAGAGTGAACTCGGATTACTTGAAACTTCGTCACAGAACTTGTCCGGCGGAGCAGTTGGCCGGTCATCGCTCTCATGACTTTCCTTTGGCCTTTCGCTCTTTTATATTGATTATTATTTGATTATTGATGGATAACGTAATATTTTGTAATTTCTTATATATTTTTATAGTTTCTCTTGTGATTTTTGGTAATTTCTTAATGGATAATTGTTGTAAATCATTGTAAGTTTCTATTACATACATCTTTTTTTTCTGAACGGTTAGTGAACTGACCAAACAACCAGAAAATATCATACTTGAGACCCAGTGCCTAACCTGAAGCAAGACACACGAGCCCTTTTTCCCTCTCCGGCATTCAGACACTAATTACTCAGATCAAGACTAATTATCAGAGGCCAGTGATTTTTAGCAATTAAAGTCTTCCTGGCTATTGGCTGCAGCATCCAGAGAAGGTCGGCATTCCTAACTTCATTATTGTTTTTTTTTCTTTCTTTTTTTTTTCAAATCAAAGAATCGATTTATTTCCATGGCAGGCGATCTTATCCAATTTCCGTCCTACGAGCTGGAAGCCCATTGGTCGAGCGCAGATGCTCCACCGATCGAGTCTCGAAATCCTATTGGCTGATGAGCCTCCCCCAAAACCAGACTCCATCCCGCATTCTGATTGGCTGTCGCCCCCGATCCACTCGAAGTACTTGCGAGTTGCTTCTCAGTCGACTCTCGTCATGCTAATTGGCTCGTTTACTTTTGCCGCTGCCTCTTTGATGAAAGGCGCGGGAAAATTTTTCGCCACTCTTCTGGCTTCCACTTGTCGGGAAGTTTATGCTTGTACTGATTTGCTGGGAAAAAAATCTCAGGGTTCTTGGTAACGAGTATTTTTTTCGGGAAGGTTTGAACGTGGGTCAATATTTCCGTTCTGAATATTTCAGTGACGTATGCACTGTAAATATTTGTTTATAAGAAGATGATAAGATAATATTTACTATTGGCGATATGCGCCACAAAAGTCTTCCTGTATATATACTGTTTAAATTTTATGTGGGCATGTATGTATATGAATATATATATATATATATATATATATATATATATATATATATATATATATATATATATATATATATATATATATTCACACACACACATACCTACATATATATAAATATATATATATATATATATATATATATACAAGTATATATATATATATATATATATACATGTATATATATATATATACATAAGTGTATATATATATATATATATATATATATATATATATATATATATATATATATATATATATATTTATATGTGTATGTATATAGATTATGCATTTATAAAACTTGTAAAGTCCCGAGAAAAATGACGAGAGAGCACATACAAGTCGCAGCATTTTTCAGGCTTCACTTCTCAGACACGTGGAAAGAAGCTGAATCATTTCACTCCATACACCCACTCCCCCCCCACCCACTCTTTCATTTCCTCTCTCCACCCCCTCGACCTCTTTCTTTTGTCCCCCTCAACATCTCTCCGCCCCCCCACCCCTACACCCATCGCCACCTCTTCTCCCTGTTCTTCTGTTTTTCTCTGTCTCCTTTTCTCACTTCCCTCCCCTTTTTCTCTGTCTTTCTCCCTCCTTTCCTTCTCTTTTTATACTCCCTCCCTCTGTTCCTACTTCCCTCCCCTCTTCCCTTCACCAATATCCCTTCCCTTTGTCTTTTCTCTCTCCCTCTACTCCAACGTCCCTCCCATCTCCCTCCTTCTCCCCTCTTTCGTCGCCCTCCCTCTTTTCATTCCATTCTTCTGTCTCCGCTTCTCTTCTCTGACCCCTCTTCTTACCATGCTCTTCTCTTCTCTCCCTTCTCTCTTCACCCTGCCCCCCATCTCCCTCTCCCTCCTTCTCCCCTCTTCCCTCAACCCGCCCCTTTCCATCCCTCTCTCTCTCTTTCTCCCCTCTCTCTTCATCCTTCCCCTCCCATTCTCTTTCTTCCCATCTCTCTTCACCCTTTCCCTTCTCCCTCCCCCTTTCTCTCCACCCGCACTCTCTCCCCCTTTCTCCTCCTGACAGGTCACGGGCAAGGTCAATTCCCCTCAGTTTCCCCTCTCCATAGCCTCGTGGAGTCAGGCAGAGGCGCCGAGATGAATCATGTTTGTGTAAACAAGACCGTGGTTTCCTCCGCTTTCTCTCAGGCGGTTGTGCAAACAGACGTGAGTAGAATCCACGAGCCATGCGGAATTTGGTCTAAAGCGTTTTGCAGACCTTTAGCCAAACATTCTGTGCATAAAAAGGCATAGATTAATCGCATGAAAAGGCATAGATTAATCTTCGTGGACATAGATAGTCATGTAGGAAATGAGGGAAAATATCATGTACATAGATACATACACGTAAGTACACACACACATATATTCATTCTCACATTCAATCACGACTTTGCACGAAATTACTACGCACTTTGATTAATTATCTGTTATAGGAAAATGCATTAATTTAGTGGAAAATATGCTCTAAGGAAATTGACGAATATTCATTTTCACATAATATCAATTATGGCTAATTAGGGTTCATTCATATGAGGGTTATTCTTGTTCAAAGGGAAAATGATATCCACCAATTTAATTAATATTTTAGCATTTTCACGTTCGAAAAAGGGCGTTATTTTACCGGAGACTATTACACAGACATCCAAAACTCCCCGAGACAAAATAAAAGAAAAGAAATAGTACTAAATCCAAAGACCCTTCCCACCCCCTACCCCCCCAAAAAAAGGAAAACAAAAACAATGATAATAAAAACAACAGCAACAGATGAAACTATTCATAAATAAACAAATGAATAATAAAAAAAAACACTAAAACAAACCTCCCTTATCCCAACTACAATACACTCCCCCATCCACACGCAACCCCACCACCCTACCAACCCCCAAACCCAATCCACACCCAATCATTCCAACACCATTACCATTCAGTCCCCAACTACCATTACCATCCAGCCCACACCTCCCACAATCCCCCCTACCCCCCCAGGGCAATCAGCGAACCCCCAAAGAGCCACACAAACCAGAACCCGAAGCCACGACCTCACAGGAAAGAGGCTTTGCTGTCAGGAACAGTAAGCCTCCTTTGATGGAAGAGGAAGAGCGAGAAGGACAAATCTAATCTCGTAGACTTTATTGGATTCGTGTTGGTGGGGGAGAAGAAGGGAGAGCAGATGCAAAGGAGGAGAGGAAAAGAAGAGTGATAAAGAAGGGAGGAGGAGAAGAAGAATAAAGAAGGAAGAGCAGATGCAAAGGAGGAGAGGAGGAGAAGGATAATTAAGAAGGAAGGAGGAAAGAAGGAGAAGGATGATAAAGAAGGGAGAGCAGATGCAAAGGAGGAGAGGAGGAGAAGAGTGATAAAGAAGGGAGGAGGAGAATAATAATAAAGAAGGAAGGACAGATGCAAAGGAGGAGAGGAGGAGAAGAATGATAAAGAAGGAAGGAGGAGATGCAAAGGAGGAGAAGAGTGATAAAGAAGGAAGAGTAGAAGCAAAGGAGGAGAGGAGGAGAGTAGGAGAAGAATGATAAAGAAAGAAGTGCAGATGCAAAGGAGGAGAGGAGGAGAAGAATGATAAAGAAGGGAGAGCAGATGCAAAGGAGGAGAGGAGGAGAGTAGGAGAAGAATGATAAACAAGGAAGAGTAGAAGCAAAGGAGGAGAGGAGGAGAGTAGGAGAAGAATGATAAACAAGGAAGAGGAGATGCAATGGAGGAGAGGAGGAGAAGGATGATAAAGAAGGAAGGAGGAGATGCAAAGGAGGAGAGGAGGAGAGGAGGAGAAGAATGATAAAGAAGGGAGGACGAGAAGAATGATAAAGAAGGAGGGAGGAGATGCAAGGAGGAGAAGAGGAGAAGGATAATTAAGAAGGAGGAGGAGATGCAAAGGAGGAGAGGAGGAGAAGGATAATAAAGAAGGAAGGAGGAGAGGAGGAGAAGGATGATTAAGAAGGAGGAAGAGATGCAAAGGAGGAGAGGAGGAGAAAGATGATAAAGAAGGAAGATGAGATGCAAGGAGGAAAGGAGGAGAAAGATAATAAAGAAGGAAGAGGAGATATGAAGGAGGAAAGGAGAAGGATGATAAAGAAGGGAGGAGGAGGATAGATGTCGTTTGTGATGTAGGATAATATTGCTATTATTTATTATTATCATTATCATTATTGTCATCCATATTGTGATTATAACGGTGATAATGATAATGATGATAATGATGGTAATGAAGATGACGATATTAATGATAATAGCAATGATAATAATGATAATCATAGTAATAGTAATGGCAATAATGAAAACAATAATAAAGGCAATTATAATAATGGTAATAATGACATTGGTAATAACAATAATGATAATGACGATGGTGATGATGATGATGATTATGAAGATAATGATAATAACAACAATGATACTAACAATACCAATATTAATACTAATAATGATAATGATAACGATGATGATTATAAAAGTAATGATAGTAACAATAACAATAATAATAACGGTAATAATGATAATAACGATAAAAATACTAATGCTAATGCTGATGTTCATATTAATTCTACCACTATTATTACTAACGATGATAATGATAAGGAGAATAATAATAATAATAATAATAATGATAATAATAATTAGAACTATAAACATAATAACAAGGATAATGATAATAATGATAATGATGATGATAATAATAATTTTGATAATAGTAATGATAATGACAATAATAATAGTAATATTGATAATGATAATAATAATAATAGCAATAATAATAACAATCATAATACTCAATAACAACATCAACAATAACGATAACAATGTAACAAAAAAACAACAATAACCATAAACAACAACGGCACTAAAAATGATCAACGTAATATGAGAAGAAAAGCCTTTTGTCAACACTTTTTTCAATAAACGCGCTCAGTTTAAACCTATTTGGCGGCAAGTTATTAAATTTTCGAAGTGGCTCACAGGGAACCCGAGGGAATTAAACTTACAGGATTAATTCACGAAATGGCAACCTTGCTTATCCAGATACAAATAAATATACATACTTACATAAATACATACGTACATACATGCTTATATGTATATATGCATATATACAAGCGCATACATGTATACACATATACATACATACATACAAACTTACATATATACATGCATACATAGCATACATAGATACAGACATACGTATATACATTCATACACAAACATACATAAATGTACGTACATACATACATACATGCATACATACAAACAGACATTCATATACGCACGTATACACACACACATACATAAATACATGCAAACAGACATTCATATACGCAAATATATATATATATATACACACACACACACACACACGCGCGCACACACACATAAATAAATAAATACATACAGCCAAACAAACAAACGCACATAACAAAGACAGAAAGTATAAAACAAAAACAATAAAAAACAGACATATACGACTCTTCATTTACACGAGAGGTTCATATGGTACAGAAATACAGGTAAAACCCACACTGTAGCTCGCTGGAATATTTGAATTTCCAGTTTTCATTAGGAAAGTGTGGTGGCAGTGCACATCATAATGATTATTGAATTGTATGTTGATATGTTGTCGCTCCCAAAACCACCACATTTTCCCTTCTGTAAATTCTGCTGTTTCCACTCGCTTGCCTACCCCTCTCTCTCTCTCTCTCGGTCTCTTTCGCTCGCTCGATCTCTCTCTCTCTCTCTCGCTCTCTCTCTCTCTCTCTCTCTCTGTCTCTCTCTCTCTCTCTCTCTCTTTTCCTCTCTCTCTCTCTCTCTCTCTCTCTCTCTCACTCTCTCTCTCTCTCTCTCTCTCTCTATCTCTCTCTCTCTCTCTCTCTCTCTCTCTCTCTCTCTCTCTCTCTCTCTCTCTCTCCTTCTCTCTCTGCTTTTCTGCTTCCTGCTTTTCTTTTTGCCGCTATTTACTTATGATTATGGTTATAATCATTATTATTGTTATCATTCTTATTGCTTTTATCACTATCATCATCATTATTATTATTATCAATACTATAATTATTATTATTATCAATACTATCATTATTATCATCATATTTATTATTATTATTATTATTATTATTATTATCTTTATTACGATTATCATTATTATCATTACCATCATCATCATCATTATTATCATCATCATTATCACTATCACTATATCATCATCATCATCATTTTCATTATCACTATATCATCATGATTATCATCACTACTGTCATTATTACTGACATATCACCATCGCCAACACCATGTTTGCGTACCTGTCTGAGTCCGCGTTGAAACAGCTGGTCCGGCACACACGTCAAGCTGTATCAACGCCAAGGTTCCACGCCCAGCCAAGTGCTCCGGGCGGGGTTCACTTAGACAGCTGGAAATACGATTAATAACACAGCCCATTCGAACCGCGTGAAATTTGGTTCGAGCCAATTTGCTTGAGTGTTGGTCTGCCTCCCGGTCCCGCTGCCTCTCGGAATGCCTCGAGCGAATAAGGTTTGGGTGGTAATTCCTGTGTTTTCTTTCTGTTTTCTCTCTTTTTCTTTCTGGTTTCTCTCTTTTTTTCTGGTTTCTCTCCTTTTTTTCTGGTTTCATATCTTTTTTCGTTTTGGTTTTATATGTATTTTCTTTTTTATTGTTGTCGAGCAAGTAAGGTTTTTGTGGTAATTCCTGTCTGTCCTTTCTGTTTTATCTCTCCTTTTCTATCTGATTTCTCTCTATTTTCTGGTTTCATATCTTTTATCGTTTTGGTTTTATATGTATTTTCTTTTTCTTTTTTTGTCGTTCAGCAAATAAGGTTTTGGTGGTAATTCCTGTCTTTTCTTTCTGTTTTCTCTCCTTTTTTCTGGTTTCATATCTTTTTTCGTTTTGGTTTTATATGTATTTTCTTTTTTTTTCGTCCAGCAAATAAGGTTTTGGTGGTAATTCCTGTCTTTTCTTTCTGTTTTCTCTCCTTTTTCTGGTTTCATATCTTTTTTCGTTTTGGTTTTATATTTTCTTTTTTTCGTCAAGCAAGTAAGGTTTTGATGATAATTCCTGTCCTTTCTGTTTTCTCTCATTTTTTTCTGGTTTCTCTCCTTTTTTTCTGGTTTCATATCTTTTTTTCGTTTTGGTTTTATATGTATTTTTTTGTCGTTCAGCAAATAAGGTTTTGGTGGTAATTCCTGTCTTTTCTTTCTATTTTCTCTCCTTTCTGTCTTTAAATCTTTTTTCGTTTTGGTTTTATATGTATTTTCTTTTTTTCGTCCAGCCAATAAGGTTTTGGTGGTAACTCTTGTCCTTTCTTTCTATTTTCTCTCCTTTTTTCTGGTTTCATATCTTTTTTCGTTTTGGTTTTATATGTATTTTCTTTTTTTGTCGTTCAGCAAATCAGGTTTTGGTGGTAAATCCTGTCCTTGCTTCGTATTTTCTCCTGTTTTTTTAATATCTTTTTCGTTTTTAGCTTTATACGTAATTTGTTTATTCCTTCATTTTCTTAAATATTTTTTCTTCGTTTTATCTTGTTGTTTGTCTTTTTCTATTCCTATCCTCATTTCGATTTTTTCTTATATTTAAATCTCTCTCTGTCTCTCAACCTCTTTCCACCTCCTTTTGCATCCTTCTCATCCCCTCTTGGCCTCCTTCTTCACTCCCCTTCTCCCTCTCCTTTACCCTTCCTCCCCCCTCCCTTTGGACCCCCTTCCCCCGCTCCCTCAGGATGTCTCCCCGGTTCCGGTTTAGGGGAAGCAGGTGGCTGGAAGACACGGCGCGGGGAGGACACTTTGGGGACCAGCGGCAGGTGGCTGAAGAGGCTGAAGAAGCAGGTGGTTAGGGAAGGCGGCAGGTGGCTGAAGAGGCAGGTGGTTAGGGAAGACGGAGTGCGAGGGGGGGGGCAAGTTGACCGTCAGCACCAGGCGGAGTGAGGTATGGTAGAGTAGGGTAATGGGGGAGGGGGT
>NC_091567.1:2282087-2284587 GCF_042767895.1 Penaeus vannamei
CCCATCCCTTCTCGGCCTCTCTCTCTTCCCTCCTCCTCTTCCTCCCATCTTTATCCTCCTACCCATCCCTTCTCGGCCTCTCTCTCTTCCCTCCTCCTCTTCCTCCCATCTTTATCCTCCTACCCATCCCTTCTCGGCCTCTCTCTCTTCCCTCCTCCTCTTCCTCCCATCTTTCTCCTCCTACCCATCCCTTCTCGGCCTCTCTCTCTTCCCTCCTCCTCTTCCTCCCATCTTTCTCCTCCTACCCATCCCTTCTCGGCCTCTCTCTCTTCCTCCCATCTTTATCCTCCTACCCATCCTTTCTCGGCCTCTCTCTCTCCCCTCCTGCTCTTCCTCCCATCTTCATCCTCCTACCCATCCCTTCTCGGCCTTTCTCTCTCCCCTCCTCCTCTTCCTCCCATCTTTATCCTCCTACCCATCCCTTCTCGGCCTCTCTCTCTCCCCTCCTCCTCTTCCTCCCATCTTTATCCTCCTACCCATCCCTTCTCGGCCTCTCTCTCTCCCCTCCTCCTCTTCCTCCCATCTTTATCCTTCTACCCATCCCTTCTCGGCCTCTCTCTCTTCCCTCCTCCTCTTCCTCCCATCTTTCTCCTCCTACCCATCCCTTCTCGGCCTCTCTCTTTCCCCTCCTCCTCTTCCTCCCATCTTTATCCTCCTACCCATCCCTTCTCGGCCTCTCTCTCTCCCCTCCTCCTCTTCCTCCCATCTTTATCATCCTACCCATCCCTTCTCGGCCTCTCTCTCTCTCCCCTCCTCTTCTTCCTTCCATCTTTATCCTCCTACCCATCCCTTCTCGGCCTCTCTCTCTTCCCTCCTCCTCTTCCTCCCATCTTTATCATCCTACCCATCCCTTCTCGGCCTCTCTCTCTCCCCTCCTCCTCTTCCTCCCATCTTTATCCTCCTACCCATCCCTTCTCGGCCTCTCTCTGTCCCCTCCTCCTCTTCCTCCCATCTCTATCCTCCTACCCATCCCTTCTCGGCCTCTCTCTCTCTCCCCTCCTCCTTTTCCTCCCATCTTTATCCTCCTACCCATCCCTTCTCGGCCTCTCTCTCTTCCCTCCTCCTCTTCCTCCCATCTTTATCATCCTACCCATCCCTTCTCGGCCTCTCTCTCTCCCCTCCTCCTCTTCCTCCCATCTTTATCCTCCTACCCATCCCTTCTCGGCCTCTCTCTCTCCCCTCCTCCTCTTCCTCCCATCTCTATCCTCCTACCCATCCCTTCTCGGCCTCTCTCTCTTCCCTCCTCCTCTTCCTCCCATCTTTATCCTCCTACCCATCCCTTCTCGGCCTCTCTCTGTCCCCTCCTCCTCTTCCTCCCATCTCTATCCTCCTACCCATCCCTTCTCGGCCTCTCTCTCTTCCCTCCTCCTCTTCCTCCCATCTTTATCCTCCTACCCATCCCTTTTCGGCCTCTCTCTCTTCCCTCCTCCTCTTCCTCCCATCTTTATCCTCCTACCCATCCCTTCTCGGCCTCTCTCTCTCCCCTCCTCCTCTTCCTCCCACTTTTATCCTCCTACCCATCCCTTCTCGGCCCCTTTCTCTCCCCTCCTCCTCTTCCTCCCATCTCTATCCTCCTACCCATCCTTTCTCGGCCTCTCTCTCTCCCCTCCTCCTCTTCCTCCTCCTCCCTTTCGTCTTTTCTTCTCTCAAGGCCAGAACTCCACTTACATAATGGCTGAGAATCACGCCAGTAAATTAACCGTCTCCCCCCCCCCCCCCGTACCTCCTCCCCCTCCCCAGCTCTCACTCTTCCTCTTCCTCTCACTCTTCCCCCTCTTCCATCCTTCCTCTCCTCCTAACCTAACCTAACCTAGATTTGGTTAAGTTAGGTTTAGGTTAGGTTTGGTTATGTTATGTTATGTTATGTTAGGTTAGGTTATGTTTGGTTATGTTATGTTATGTTATGTTATGTTAGGTTAGGTTTGGTTTGGTTAGGTTAGGTTTGGTTATGTTAGGTTTGGTTATGTTAGGTTAGGTTAGGTTTGGTTAGGTTAGGTTAGGCTTGGTTAGGTTAGGTTAGGTTACGTTAGGTTAGGTTAGGTTAGGTTAGGTTAGGTTAGGTTTGGTTATGTTAGGTTATGTTAGGTTAGGTTTGGTTTGGTTAGGTTAGGTTTGGTTATGTTAGGTTATGTTAGGTTAGGTTGGATTAGGTTAGGTTAGGTTAGGTTGGGTTAGGTTAGGTTTGATTAGGTTAGGTTTGGTTAGGTTATGTTAGGTTAGGTTTAGTTAGGTTAGGTTAGGTTACGTTAGGTTTGGTTTGGTTAGGTTAGGTTAGTTTAGGTTTGGTTAGGTTAGGTTAGGTTAGGTTTGGTTAGGTTAGGTTAGGTTTGGTTAGGTTATATTGGGTTGGTTAGGTTAGGTTAGGTGAGGTTAGGTTAGGTTAGGTTTCGTTAGGTTATATTGGGTTGGTTAGGTTAGGTTAGGCTAGGTTAGGTTTGGTTTGGTTTGGTTTGGTTAGGTTAGGTTAGGTTAGGTTAGGTTACGTTAGGTTAGGTTAGGT
>NC_091567.1:2289587-2292087 GCF_042767895.1 Penaeus vannamei
CATGGAATAACCATACGATAAATCTCTGCACTAAAAATTAGTCTATAAACAACCATACATCAAACGAAAAAAACATAATACAGAGAAACTTTTAAACACATAACAAAGACACACAGATACATATATAAATCAATCAAATGAACAGACACATATACACAGACAGAGAAACAGAAGCATACATAGACAGACAGATAAACAGACACATGCAGAAAGACAGAAGCATACATAGACGTAAAGATAAACAGACGCATACAGAAAAACAGAAGCATACATAGACGTAAAGATAAACAGACGCACACAGAAAAACAGAAGCATACATAGACAGACAGATAAACAGACGCATACAGAAAAACAAAAACATACATAGACGTAAAGATAAACAGACACATACAGAAAGACAGAAGCATACATAGACGTAAAGATAAACAGACGCATACAGAAAGACAGAAGCATACATAGACGTAAAGATAAACAGACACATACAGAAAAAAACAGAAACATACATAGACGTAAAGATAAACAGACGCATACAGAAAAACAGAAACATACATAGACAGGCAGATAAACAGACACACACAGAAAAACAGAAGCATACATAGACAGGCAGATAAACAGACGCATACAGAAAAACAGAAGCATACATAGACAGGCAGATAAACAGACACATACAGAAAGACAGAAGCATACATAGACAATGATAAACAGACACATACAGAAAAACAGAAACATACATAGACGTAAAGATAAACAGACACATACAGAAAGACAGAAGCATACATAGACAATGATAAACAGACACATACAGAAAAAACAGAAGCATACATAGACAGGCAGATAAACAGACACATACAGAAAAACAGAAGCATACATATACGTAAAGATAAACAGACGCATACAGAAAAAAACAGAAGCATACATAGACAGGCAGATAAACAGACGCATACAGAAAAAACAGAAACATACATCGACAGGCAGATAAACAGACGCATACAGAAAAACAGAAGCATACATAGACAATGATAAACAGACGTATACAGAAAGACAGAAACAAATATAGACAAACAAATGAACAGACATATAACAATGCAATATATATACAAGCATTAGCGTCAACGTTGGAGAGGTGAGGGAGGTCGTGCATCAGATCAATCACAATGGAGAGGGACGACAATACGTAACGAACACTAATTGCAAGGACTATGATGATGAGTGAGAGAGAGAAGGGGGAGAGAGGGAGAGAAGTGGAGAGGGATAGAGGGATGGAGAAAGAGAGAGTAAGGGAGAAAGAGGGGGTGAGGATGGGAGAGAAGGAGAGAGGGAGGGAGAGAGAGAAGGAGAGGGAGAGAGAGAGATGGAGGTGAAAGAGAGGATGGGGAGTGAGTAGGATAGAGAGAGAAAGAGAGGAAGAAAGAGAGAGAGAGAGGGGGTGAGTGAGTGAGTGAGAGAGGGAGGAATGAGTAGGATAGAAAGGGGTGAGAGAGAGCGAGCGAGAGAGAGAGAGAGAGAGAGAGAGAGAGAGAGAGAGAGAGAGAGAGAGAGAGAGAGAGAGAGAGAGAGAGAGAGAGAGAGAGAGAGAGAGAGAGAGAGAGAGAGAGAGAGAGAGAGAGAGAGAGAGAGAGAGAGAGAGAGAGAGAGAGAGAGAGAGAGAGAGAGAGAGAGAGAGAAGATAGAGAGAAAGTGGGCGTGAGGTCGAGTGAAAGAGGGGGAGAGTGAGGGAGAAAGAGGGGGGGGGGGTTCTCAGAGACAGACACATAGATAGAAAGAAAAAACATAGAGAGAGAAGAAAAGGAAGAGAAACTACAACTGAAATGAAACAAGAAACAGATAAGACAAAGAAAGGGAGGACAAAGAGAAGTAACCCGATAAAGTAATAAATCAGAGAGACAAACAGGGGAGAAAGAGCAATTAGACAAAGAAAAAAAGAGAAGTAGAGGGGTGAAAAGGGGAAAAAGACAAAGAAAAGAAGGGGAAGTGAAAAGAATTTGCCTCCCAAAGGACAGAAGATAAAAAAAGTTGAGCAAAGAGGAAAGAAAAATGAAGATGGAAAGCACGAAGTTAGAAGAGAGGGAAAGTGACACAAAGAAAGCCAAAAGAACGGGAGACAAGCGATAGCGGATGATGGACGATGAAAGACACGGAGACAAAGTTGAGAAAAGAAGAAATAAAAAGACAAGAGAGAGAGAGAGAGAGAGGGGAGAGGAGAGAGGAGAGAGGAGAGAAAGAGAGAGAAGCGAGAAAGAGAGAAATAAAGATAAAATTTAGGAAATGTAGGCGCGAGGAAAAGAACCCAAAAGACAAGGGAAAAAAAGAGAAGAAAAGAGAGGACATGAAAAGAGAACACGGAAACAAGCAGACGAAGAAAGGAATGAGGAAAAAGTACACACAAAAAAACTCGGGACTTAAAATGTACAAAAAGTGACACAGAAGAATGAGAAAAAAAAACGTGTACATACGACACAGAAAGAAAGAAAGTAAGAAAGAAAACAGAGAACAGTAAAAC
>NC_091567.1:2318336-2323336 GCF_042767895.1 Penaeus vannamei
CTGATGAAGTATGGTTTTATCCCCGAGAAGGACATCAAGGTGGGTGGGGGAGGAGGGAGAGGGCGTGGGAGGGGGAGGGTGGGTTGGTTTGGGAGAGGGAGTGGGAGGAGGGTGGGGAAGGAGGGAGAGGGCGTGGGAGGGTGGGTGGGTTTGGGAGAGAGAGTGGGAGAAGGGTGGGTTTGGGAGAGGGAGTGGGAGGGTGGGGTAAGGAGGGAGAGGGAGGGTGGGATAGGGAAGGAGGGAGAGGGAGCGGGAGGGTGGGTTTGTGAGAGGGAGTGGGAGGGTGGGTTAGGGAGAGGGGGGGTTGGTTTGGGAGAGGGAGTGGGAGGAGGGTGGGTTTGGGAGAGGGAGTGGGAATGTGGGTTTGGGAGGGAGTGGGAGGGTGGGTTTGGGAGAGGTAGGGGGAGGGTGGGTTTGGGAGAGGGAGGAAGGGTGGGAAGGGGAGGGAGGGGGAGGGTGGGTTTGGGAGGGAGTGGGAGGTTGGGAAAGGGAGGAAGGAAGGGATGGAGGGAGAGGGAGTGGGAGGGAGAGGAAGGAAGGGTGAGACGGAGTGGGAGAGAGGAAGATAGGGAATGGGTGAAGGGTGGGAGTGAGAGGAAGAGAGGGGTGGTAGGAAGGAGTGAGGGAAGAAGTGAAGGAGGGGAAAGGAGAGGGAGTGGGAGGGAAGGAAGGAGAGGGAATTGAAGAAAGAAGGAGCGGGAGGGAGGGATGGGAGAAGGGTGAGATGGTGGGAGAGGGAGGAAGGAAGGGATGGAGTGAGAGAGAGTAAGGGGGAGAGAGGGAGAGTGAAAGAGGGAGGACGGATGGGAAGAAGGAAGATAGGGAAAGTGAGAAAGGAAGAAAGAATGGGAAGGAGGGAGATAGGGTTGGGGGAAGAGGGAAGGTAGGAGTTTCGGAGGTAGGGAAGGAGAAAGGGGGAGTGTGAGGGAGGAAGGATGGAATACAGAGGGGGGGGGGAGGAAGGAGCGAGACGGAGTGGAAGGGAGGAAGGGCGAGGGAGAGAGGAACGTAGTAAGGAAGAGAGAGAAGGGGAGAGGTAAAGAAAGGGGCAGAAAGGAACAAGAAGTAAACGGAGGGAGGGAAAGAAAGGGAGAAAGGGAGGGAAGGAGGGAGCGAGAGGTAGAAGGGTAAGGAAGAGGATGGAAGGAGTCGTAGGAAGGTAAAGAGTGAAAGAGAGGGAGGGAAGGAAGAGGGTGTGAAAAGGGAAAGAGATGATAGAGACGAGCGGAAGGGAGAGAGGAAGTGGGACGTGGGATAGAAAGAAAACACAAAGAGAAGATCGCATGAGACTATTCTATCCCCACGCCTTCTAAAACAGAGAGGGCGCGGCGTAGGGAACACAGCGCTAAGCGGATATAAAACCCTCTCAATTTATCGCTGCCAATAGCACACACGCCCATCTCCCCACAGGGTTTCCGAGCTCCGTTCCTCGAGGTGGGAGGGAACGACATGTATCAGGCTCTCTACGACAACGGCTTCAGCTACGACTGCTCCTGGCCGGCTCTGCAGTACACCAACTGGTACGTGCGTCGTGCTCTGGGTCTGCAGTTGAGCGACCTCCTTCTCCTTTTTTTTCCCTCTCTCCTTCTCTTCTCTTTCAATTATTTTCCTCATGTGCCTCCTATTTTCACTTAATTATCTTCGGTTGTGACATCTCCCTCTTCTTATCTCTTGTTCTCTCACGCATGCAGCTTATGGTTATATAGGAATATGTAGGCCTATATGTGCATATACTCATTGGGGTAGGTAGTGGATGGGTGGGGGTGGTGGTGGTGGGGGGGCGATTTGTACCTCTCACAGGGCCCCTGAATGATAGCTGATATAGATAAAAACAGATTTACTCAAATAAATCAGTAATTGTGCCAATAAGAATGTTCGACGGATGACCACCCTTCCGCCCCTAGTACTGACTGTAAATATTGTATATGTCAGAAGGCGGCTCCTAAAGTCTTTTCAGTTCAGAAACGCACACACAGTATACAGGCTTCGTGGCGCTTTCTCTTTTCTCGTTTGAAATTCTGAACTCTGAGCATAGAAGGAAAGTCGGCGGGCCAGACCTGAGAGAAGTTCGGCCTGGGAGGAGAGTCGACAGCACATCCGGGACTTTTGAGGAAGCGTCCGAGTCTTTCGATCCCCTTTTCGGATCTGGCCTCTGCGAACATTTATTTCTCTTAAAATTTCTCTACGAGGCTTGTGCACTTTCCCGCAAATCCTGTTCTAGGACGCTTGTCAAGTCTGTTATAATTGTTGTATACATCACAATCTTAGAGTTGACAAGTCGGATCAAATCTTGGGCAAAGCAGTATAGTTTTTTGACATTATATAAACACGCGAACGTCCATTTGCATTTTATGCGTGCGTGCACTTATCAACACCTAGAGTTACATCAAATAAGCAATAAATACAAAATATTTATGTATTATCAAGAGACATTTGTGCCGTTAATATCACGATGTTTTTTCAATGCCGTTTTTTTTTATTATTATTACCCTATAATAAGCAGGTTATTGTTGTTACAGGTACGGCGAGGAACCGCTAGGTGCGCTGTTCCCATACACGTTGGATTACCTGTCGCCTCAGGTAAGATCTGAAGAGGCTGATTCTCTCCCTCTCTCTCTCTCACTCTGTCTGTTTTCTGTACGTGTACGTGCATAAATTCGTTCGTGTATGTGTGTGTATCTACAAAACATATGACATATATACCGTGTATGAACCGATCACTCCTTTCCTTCACAACTCCATACCCTTACCTCCCTCCTTCCGTTTTTTTCCCCCGCCCCAGGACTGCACCGTTGGAAGGTGCCCCGACGCCCTGTTCCCCGGGATGTGGGTGGCGCCCATGCTCGATCTGAAGGACAACCGTGGCGAGGCGTGTGCCATGCTGGACGCCTGTCAAGGGTATGTCGCAAACGCGTCTCTGTTTTTTTTGGGAGGAGTTGGGGGCACTTTTTGCTGTTTTCAATGTATCTGTTTACATCGCGGTTCATTTTTGGGCACTTTTTTGGTTTGTTTAAATTCATTTCTATTTTAGTTTATGATTTTTTTTTTTTTTACAGTATTTAGTGTATTCAATTACACTACGTTTTTTTTTCTTTTTTCTTATCCTCCCTTTGAGGTATTCACATTTTTACCCACTGTTGTTTTCCTTTCATATTTTTTTCTTAGGGGTCTCTACATCCCACTCCAAATCTGGTCTCTACCGTCTTTCAAAAATTATTCATTGTCTTGATGTGAACCTAATCAATCTCAATTGATTAAATCCATTCTTTTTTTTATTTCAAAACGTACACGATGTTACAGGATTTATTCATTCTTGAGCTACTTCGCAGAAACGAGACCGACTGCGCCGACCAGAATTGCGAAGACAACGTGTTCAAGTTCCTGAAACGTAACTTCGAATACAACTACAACAGCAACCGAGCTCCCTTTGGCGTGTTCACCCACCACTCTTGGTTCCTCTTGGACGAGATCAACGAATCCACAGCTCACACCAATGGCTACTTGAGGTTCGTCCGTTGTACTGAGATCATATCATAACGTAACTTCTAAACTTGCATAATTTACAAAGGAAACCGAACTACAACACACACCAAAAAGGTTCGATTATTAGCAGTTAAGAGTTCGGTATACTACTGGACGTAGAAGGTGTGTATGAGATTATTCCTCTTCGTTATTATCGGTTTTAGATCTTCATTCCAGTACTACAGTTTCTAGGAAGTTGTTCTGGTTGCTTATTACATTAAAAGATGGCCGGTACATATATATTCTTCATTAATATAAAGAATGTGGCTTCGGTTTATAAGATTCCCGGTAGTATTTTAGGTGCCAGATAAAATTCCAAACTCATCTCAAAAAATATTTGGGAAAGTTATTGTCGGGATCTAATTTCATTCGGCGTTTTCAAGACTTTCCTGAAACAGAGAGAAACCCTGATGGAAAAACCGTTTTTGTTCTGTCTTTATTTTCCCACTTTATTCATTTCCCCCCTTCTTATGTTCCGTCAAATGTGTTTTTTCATACTTTGTTTTTATTCATCTATCCATCAAATGAATCTAACGTAATCCATCAATTTATTCCACTATTTAACTTAATCATCCATGAAATCAATTTTTAATGCTTGTTCATTAATCATTAACAATTTTTAAAAAGTTACTCATCCATCTAATAAATCCAGTGTTTAAATCTTGTACATTAATCATGTACAAACTTTTAAAAAGTTATTCATCCATCTCCTAAATCCACTTTTTAAGCCCATGTTCACCCACCAAAGTCACGCCCTCGTCAACTCATCCAGCAAATTCACGTTCCACCTCCAGGTTCTTGCAGTATGTCAACTCCTTGCCCGACGTCTACCTCGTGTCAATGGACCGCGTGTTGGAGTGGATGAAGGACCCGCTGCCCGTCATGGATCTCGGGTCACACCCTGCCTTCACCTGCCCGACCTTTGACCCCGAATCGGACTGTCCCGACCCGATCACGTGCGAGTACCAGGAAGGCCTGCCCGACCCCGGCCTGAAGGAGGTCCTGATGACCATGTGCAGCCGCCCGTGCCCCAAGAACTTCCCTTGGCTCGGGAACATCGACGGCAATTGAGGTCATCTCGAAGCCCGGCTGGGTCAGGTCCTCGTGCTGGGAAGCGGGGACTACCCAACGAAGAGATAATAAAATGATTGATTAAGAATCTTGGGACTTTTCGTTATAATTCAGATGCATACATGTCAAGGTCTAATATATTCAATGAGAAAGTTTTGTTCATGTGCCCTTTATTGTCCTAATGAGAAATAGGGGATTATATATATATATATATATATATATATATATATATATATATATATATATATATATATATATATTCATATACAAATCTTTGAACTTTACTCTTATTAGATTACCTAATTTTATTATCGGTAGCATGGCATAACGGTGACCTAAAATTAATTCATTCTTCTGTTGAGTTTGTGCTAAAAATAAAACGGCCATAGAAACATTTCTCACCATTA
>NC_091567.1:2328336-2333336 GCF_042767895.1 Penaeus vannamei
TTCAATTCGTCTCTTATCAGGGAATAAGAAAAATAATCCCTTAAGTAATAATTAACAAATAATAAATTTGTCTCAATGTCCAAATTAGATCTGGCGAACCAAGTGTTAAAAATTGTTTATAATTGCACCTCACTATTCTTTTAATGTCTTTTATGACTGTAATACTTCGCGAAGTTTTGACAGGCTGATGGCAACCATTCTGTGAGAAAAAAGAAAATAGAAATTGCTGTACAATATCAAGGTGATAAATTTTATTAAAGGCACGGGCATAGAACGTCCTTGCTTCGTTGCTTGACCTACTTTCAGCAATGCTAGGGTTTCATGGTTGCGGCCCAAAGGCTCGTTGTGTGGTTACCTTAAAGTTTGATGCAGAATAACCTTTTTGGTCACATAGTACACTAATTTCTCCACTTACTCCATTTTGATCGGTTCCAATGTGTTACCAGGAAGTCGGTCAGTTTGCACAGAAAAAAGTTTCCAGTGAAGTCCGAAAAAACCGGTCCGATCTACTTTAATGTAAAACTAAAAGTTTACTCAACCCTAATGAGTCGTAGTTTGATATTTTCAATGTAGCGCAAATTTGCAGTAATTTGAAAGGGGAGCAGTCACTTTTCTAGGGAGAGCAAGCCCATTGTGGAATCATTTTTATTTTGGATCCTCTTATTTCAGTCTAACATCTACCCTAAGTTACCTTGGGCAAGCTTCTCCTGAGGTGTTCGGATGATACGAAACAATTAAATGGCTGTGAAGGGATGCATGCAGAAACTGACGAATCCAAATTCGGCAAAAGAAAAGACAATGTCGGTAGTGTTAAAAGTCCAGTGGGTATTTGGTAGCTTTAATAGGGAATCGAAGGAAATTTTCATGGTGCCTGTGGAGAAACGTGACGGAGACAATAAGTGATAGTTGACAGATCACTTTTGTTTTGTCTCGATGGTACAAGTTGGCTCGATGAACGGAAATATACACATGAATAGATGCATTAGTAAGATTGTTTGCTGTTCTTAAATGTATTGGGATGTGCATTTTTGGAATTAGACGGATTATCGAGTGAAATATGTCAGGATGAATGTAATGTAGATTTTGAATGCAGCCCTGTTGATTTGCAAGCTATTTAATAACCGAAGAAATTGGTTAATATCAGCTCCAGTTATTGCACCCTTCTTTGATTGCTTGGTTAATAGATCCTTGGCTTGTTTTTTTTCCTCCTGCACTCAATCGTATTTCTTTCTTGGCGTCGATACGGTCTGTATTGGATACGATTTTTAGACAATGGCCCACATGTTAAGGAAAAATAACTAATTTTAACTCCTTTAACCTAACAAACTTGTTGGATAATAAACACTGCTGGAAAATCTGGTCCAATATTTCTTGAACCCACATCATATTCATGTTTCTGTGGAAGACGGCCGTTGTTAGTCTGTTGACATGCTAGACCAGTTGCCTATTGCAGTGTATGAAAGCGAGGACTGCGGGGAAACGCGCCGCTACACTTTCCGCCGCATCCAGACCACGGCCATCCGGTTCCAGGTGAAAGCGGCGCACGACGTGGCCCTCTGCCTCTCCCCTGATGACGAGGAGGAGCCAGAGGACATGTACGAGATCTTCATCGGCTGCTGGGGAGGCGGGGAGTCCGGCATCCGACGCAATAAGGACGAGGACGTCTGCCGGATCGAGACGCCCGACATCCTGAGCGACGAGGAGTTCCGCAGCTTCTGGATCAAGATTGAGCACGGCGTCGTCAAGGTCGGCTTGGCCTTATCTGTTTACTTGTGAGACAAAGGAAGGATTATATGGAAGGGAAAGAATAACTAAATTGATACAGAAAAAAAAACTTCTAACTCCTTTCATGATGCAGGTAGGGCGGTCCGGAGAGAAGCATGCCTTCATGAGCTACACCGACCCCGACACGCTGCTCCACGTCACGTGGTACGGCTACTCCACCGGCTGGGGCGCCTCTGGAGAGTGGATGTTCCCGGGTACGGCCTCGCCTCCTGCTTGTCTGATGTTCGAAACTTGACTGATAGTCCTTCGGGACGAGGCTTTTTAGCCCTCGGGAGGAGTGAGAGAAGGCGACTAACGTGTTTGTCTCCCGCCAGATGACGACGAAGGATCCTCCTCGTCCTCCTCAGCCATGTCCTCCTCGGACTCCGAGGCGGAGGACATCAACAACCTCGAGGACAGACGTGAGGACTTGCCTGTATTTAGAGCTCAGTTGCTGTTCGAAAGGGCAAAAACGAGGAAAAGAAAAGGGAGGATTGGATAGCTGCCAGGGTAGCAAAGGAGCGGGAGAGAGATGGATTTCAGTTGAACGTCTTGGTGATATTCCTGAATGCAATGGGGATTTTCACTATTTGAATCATTAGGAATACAGTGAAATGTTTGATGAATCTGATGTAGAAATACTGTAGATGTCGTTTAGAAAGCTAGTTATTACTGGAGATATTGGTTGGTGTCAGTTCCAGGGGTGTTCTTATTGGTCGTTTGCCTTTCAACGATTTCTCGGTTGCTAATTTTAGGACGAAGAAACGGGTTTAGAATTCGTTTAGAATAAAGTGTTGAACAATATCATGCAAGTTTTAAAAACAATACCTGAAAAACACTTGATATAGTGGTCATTTAAAGAGGATGTATTCTGTCAGTTAACCAGTAAATCCCTTTTTTTTTTCTCCAGCCATCATGTACAAGCGCCCCGCCCGCTGGGTGCCGGCCAAGGGCGGCTACTTCCCGAGGCATCCCGTGTCCGGCGGCGAGGGTCCCGACGGGGAGGTGTACGTCGGGATGGCGCACCACGAGGGCGGCTACATCCTGGGCATGGTCGTTCCTGACCAGGGATGCTGCTACATACCCTTCGGGGGAGAAGCTATAGCCAAGGAAGAGTATTTTGTAAGTGATGTGATCTTCTTAATAACGTAAATAGGAAATCCGAAAAATTAAGTTTATTGATAAATATGTAAAATGGATAAAGCTAAGACTAGAACGCAGTGAGTGAACAAATACAAACGAAAACATAATCAGTAATAAAAAAAAAAGAAGTCAAGGCATCATTGTGCGTTATTTCCCACAGGTGCTGAGCAACCCCGGTACAGTGGGCATCAGCTGGGAGCCGGGGAGCAAAGGCAAGGTTCCCAGCGGAGCTCTGCAGGGGGGCCGGTCTGAGGACGGCGAGCCTCTCTACATCGGCAGGATCTCTGTGGACGGCTTGGTGTCTGTCGGCAAGGTACGGAAAGAGGTTGTCTCGAGAATACCGATTTGAGAGATCACTAGACTTAATTTCTTTAACCAAAAGATTCGGTTTATTTTCGATGGGAGTTGAGTCTGCAATGATATTGATTCGTGGTACAAAGCGATTTTTTCCCCCTTTTTTCTCAGCACGATATTTATAAAATCCAGTTTCTATTTCTGACAGCAGTTACTATGCTGCTTAGAAGGATACTGCTCTATGATAAAACTTTTATTTCCTTTACTTCTTAGCAGGGTATTTACAAAGGGAGTGTTGATCCTCTTTCCCCAATAACTGACTCCTCGCCTCCTTCCAGGTGCACCCGAGCCACGGGGTTTGCTACGTCCCCTACAGCGGCACCGAGCACTGCCATCGCGACTACGAGGTCCTGTGCATTCGCGACGTGCCGTGCAAATTCTGAATTGGCTCAAGACTTCATATCTATTGTACATAACTCCATCACGTGCAGTTGACATTTCTCAGTACATAAAACTACTTCATATATTAATGGTTTTCTGTTAGATGATGCCAGAAATTACTGCAGATTTTCTTCCCATCTTTTGCAACTTTTTTTGTTCCCGTTTTCATGTATTGCTAATCTACACAAGTCGCTTGGGAAGTATATTCAGCCCTTAGAAAAAAAAGTTGCATCGTCACGAATAAAATACTTAAGAATCTTTCGTTTTTTTTTTCATGAATCCTCGTATCATTAACATAATCTGGTATTGCCACAGTTTTTTGATGAAGTGAATTAGAGATTTACAGATTTACAGGATTGCCATAGGCTTCCATCCAAGAATATTTTGGGCCAAGGATTAAAATCCCCTTAATTGTTTTTTTTTTCTCTTTCGAATCTCATTACTTGCAGGAGGAGGCGAGTTGAGCAGAGGGGGGGGGGGAGGAGGGGTGTACAAAGATGAGCGTAAGAACAGATGAAAGTGAAAGTGAAAGTCTAAAATATAAAGAGGGCGGTGTAGGCAAGCTCAGAATATTTTTCAGTAAACAAATGAGTGGGTGAGAAATTACAAGCTAGATGAAGAGAGAAATATAGAGATGAATGAGGAGCTAAAGAGTGGGAGATATAGACGAAAAGAAAGCGCGAGATCTAAATATATAGAAAGAGGACTAGAAAAAGCGCGACATGTGTATGTATATATAGAGAGAGAGAGAGGAAAAGGAAGCGCGAGAGAGATAAGAGATAGAGGAATAGAAGATATGAGGAAGAAGTTGTAACATGGAAGCATTGGAGTCAAAAGTATGGTGATCCCTTATAAAGAATACATAAGGAATCACAGCCAATTGTTCAGAACCTCCACATGTCTACCTTGCAGCACAAACCAAGGATAAGGACAAGATTAATCTATTGGCTAAACATTTTACTAGAAAGATGCGAGTGCGTAAAACCAGGCGCAGTCCACCAGCTATTTTGAGGATGACTAACGACACCATAGAACTAATCAAAATAGATAAGAACATGGTGTACAATCTTCAAAAAAAAAGGGCTGAGATCCCAAAAAGGCAACAGGTCCTGATCATATTAGCATACGTATTCTTAAAAGGTGCGCTGATCAGCTCGCTCTCTTTTTCAAAGCTTTTTCCGATTTATTTCACAAGCAAAGTGGCCAGAGAGAGAGGGGGGGGGGTAGAAAGAGAGACATATAGTGAGACATACAGGTAGAGAAAGACAGATTTACAGACAGGCAGAGAGAGAGATACAGACAAGGAGAGAGAGAAGCAGAGAAAGGGACAGTCACAGACACTAGGGTGGCCGTGTTCA
>NC_091567.1:2343336-2345836 GCF_042767895.1 Penaeus vannamei
ATTGGGAACGCAAATGACTGGTTCATGAGAAATGTTCTTGTGATTTGTTCTTGTTCCTCTCTTTTATACAAAGTAGGCTGTAGTTATGTTATGTTCTTCATTACAGTAATAGCATGTGGGAATATTTATTTAGTATAGAACATCCGTCAAGAATAAAAATAGCATCTTCATTGAATAAAACTTTAATAACGGCAAATGATTCTCTGGTAAAATCTGAAAGTTTAGATATAAAGGGAAATACATTCACTTAGTCATCGCATTCATTCACAGTAATTATACAGTGATGACTGGAGAGGAATGCTTGTCAACACATGACTCAGATGTTGCATTTTTCACGAAGGAAAATAATGTTACTAAGGTATATACATACATACATACATACATACATACATATATATATATATATATATATATATATATATATATATATATATATAGAGAGAGAGAGAGAGAGAGAGAGAGAGAGAGAGAGAGAGAGAGAGAGAGAGAGAGAAAGAGAAAGAGAAAGAGAAAGAGAAAGAGAAAGAGAAAGAGAAAGAGAGAGGGAGAGGTAAATAGAATGTGAACAGTGGGATCAAACCGCCTCTGTATCTGCACGGTGCATCTACCCCCCTCTCCATCCCCCCCCTTCTCCTCCCCTCCGTCGCAAATCCTGACTCCCTGCCAACGGCGCCGTCGTGACGTCAGCGCTTACCTCCTGGTCGTCGCGCACCATGATGATATCGGCGGACTTCCCTGTGGTGCGGGAGACCCCAGGCTCCCCGCCGTGGTCCTGCAGCGTCGTGGTGGCTGCGCCGTCCCTTGTGCCCTCCACATCTAGGTGGTTGGAGGAGGACTGCGCAGGCGCAGCGGCTCGAGTGTCGGACACGTAGCGGTTCTTCGGCGGCGCTTGCACGTTGCTCAGGACGTCCGCCTTCCGGGGCCCCTGGATGACCCCCTGGCTGGGGCGCCCTGCGGGAAAGTCCATCTCCCCCGGGGCGCACACGCGACTCAGGGAGATGTGGCTAAACCTCATATCTGGTGGCGAAGGCTCCTGCAGGTGCGGAGGCATGGGGGGGAGGTGTCTGCAGGCAGGGATGGTCGTGTGGATGGCCCCGTCCACCTTGACGAAGAGGCTCTCCGAGGCCATGGGCATGGCGGCCTTCTCCGTGCTGATCACGTCGCCGGAGTAGTAGTCGTAGGTGGCGACCCAGGAGGCGCCGTCGCGGGGGAAGAGGGCGTACAGCTCTCCCGAGGAGCCCGGGATCCACGCGCCGTCCCGCGCGCCGCCCTTCAGGCCCGTCAGAGTCTTCTCCCCGGAACTCGGGTCGAACCTGACCACGCTCACTTTCGACTCGGGAGCCTCGTGCTCCTGCAGGAGGAAAAGGTTTCCTCGGGCGTCGGTCCACGACTGAAGGACCGTCGCGGGCGACTCGAGGTGGCTCTCGCCCTTCGCCTGCGTCACCTCGAGGCGAGACCATTTTCCGAGGTGGTCCAGCTTCCACAGCGTCTGGCTCGTTCCCTGGACCGAGGCAGAGCTCGAGCGCGCCGGCCCTGCTGCCTTCTGCCTCTTGCTCGTCAGGAACCAGATGGCGTCGTGGCGGGCCCCGCACCAGCTCGCCTCCAGGGCCGCTGCTGCCGGAGGGAACTTGGAGTGTGTGGTCTCCAGCCACTTGCCGGTCTTGACGGAAAACATCCAGGTAGTGGCGGAGCCGTTGAGGGCGTAGAGCACGATGATTCCCTTGGACCAGGAGCACAGGGCCAACGGGGCAGACTCGGACGCCACGGGCACGCCCTTCGGAGTAGCATCCTCCGGAGGCGCTGGGGCTGCGGGAGGGGTGGACGCTGCGCGCGCGAGGGGGGGATCTACCCCTGCCCGGGAAGACTCTGGAGGTGCTGCAGCGTCTCTGGCATCGGTGCGTGGCGCCTCCAGGTGGTGCCAGGTGAGGGAGGTGAAGTTAAGGACCCACACTCTCCCGGGTGCCACGTGCGAGCTGCCGAAGGAAAACGCCCATTAGTCAATGCTAGGAAAACAGATTCTTCCTGACACAGATCTGGCGAGCAAAGTCGTTGCAGCACAGAGCATAAACAGTGACATACCTCAAATTAGTGTACAAATAAAAAAAAAATCTAATGATTATAACTTTCCCTCTCTTAAAGGGGTTAAACTCACATAGCGGAACATCAAATATATCCTATTAACATCAAGAGTCTGTTTGCCAGGTACTATTCGCGTCAAACCCTTATTCTATTGTTATCATTCGCATGTTCCAGATAAGAAACACCTCCAGCAGTCATAATTCACATGAATGAGACGTGACCCGAGTTCAATGGCTTCTTTATGGCTCTCCGATCGGCTCTGGTCTGGCTCGCCCTCGACGATCCCCCTCCGTTATGCAGGGTTTTGTAAATAATCTTAATCTTTATTCCTCTGTTTCCTCTGATCGTCTTTGAACCTATATTTGGGCTTCAAGACAATATTATTTCGCTTTTTCTTCACTGATTCTTCATTTACTGGTCT
>NC_091567.1:2350836-2358654 GCF_042767895.1 Penaeus vannamei
GAAAGATTCAAAGCGGGAGTGTTAGAAACCAAAAAGCCAGTGTCCATTAATTATGTATTCTCATCCTTCGGAAACGGAACAAAGCGCTATCTTAATACATGAGCTAATAAATCCATGAACTTGTCATTAATTCGTAAAATGGTTTTTAGAAACATACGAACGATTAAAGGAGAGAAAGAGAAAACCAGTAAGAAAAAAAAAATGAATGAGAGGGAAGCCTGAAGGAAATGAAGTAAATGGCCAAGAGAGAAGGATGCTGTGCTTTTCCACCTGCCTTAATCCCCTTAGAAGCGTAGGCCTAAATGCTCCGGCCGTGTAGGGGTCCCTTCTGGCACGTCAGCTTAAAGAAAGGGCGTTATTGTGCCGGGTGAGTCGTTCCCATCGACAGCCAGCGTGAAACCCTATTATGAATCACCTGCTCGTACGCTTCTAATTCTTCGTGATTCGGTTATTTTCTTCCAGTGATGAAGGGGGGGGGATGTCTAACGCACCATTTTGGAAAAAAAAAAGGATCCATTTACGAATTCGAAATCACTCGATATTTATAATAAATTAGCTTATTTTACCCCAAGACACATCATCTTACTGAGAGACCACTTATTAAAAGATTGAGTGGGCAACAAACTCTTGAGCTTTTATGCCTCAAACCAAAGAAAGGTCAAGCAGAATATTACCAGAGATGTTACGGAAAGACATGGAGAGGTTACGGTCAGGCTTCCGAGCAGACAGACACTTTAACGACGGGACTATGACGCACGGGGAGCAGGCTTCCAAGAAGACAGGACGTCAATAAACAACATATGCAATTTAAGTGGCATGTCAGAGTGACCCCCTACCCTATCCCCGCTCTCTCCCCCTTCTAACAAGGGGAGAGAGAGAGAGAGAGAGAGAGAGAGAGAGAGAGAGAGAGAGAGAGAGAGAGAGAGAGAGAGAGAGAGAGAGAGAGAGAGAGAGAAATATATACATTGTTATATGAATATAAAAATATAAATAGATATATAAATATGTATGTATGTATGTATGTATGCATGTATGTATGTATGTATGTATGTATGTATGTATGTATGTATGTATGTATGTATGTATGTATGTATGTATATATATATATATATATATATATATATATATATATATATATATGTGTGTGTGTGTGTGTGTGTGTGTGTGTGTGTGTGTGTGTGTGTGTGTGTGTGTTTGTGTGTGTGTGGTGTGTATACATGTATCTATATCTATCTATCTATCTATATCTATCTATCTATCTATCTATCTATCTATCTATCTATCTATCTATCTATCTATATATATATATATATATATATATATATATATATATATATACACATTTAGAGAGAGAGAGATATGTATGTATGCATGTATGTGCATGTATGTGTGTGTATGAGCCAGGAAACATACATACACATACAAATGTGTTTACATATGCACGTAATCTAGAATACGGTCCGTCGTTCGGCCGTCTCAGCGCCGCGCGATCTGTTTACCGAAGTCCATAACCGTTCTCTTAAAGCCATACCTTGTTATCCGAACCTTCTCCCGGGACCCAGACACGCCGCAATATCTCTTACAGCGGATCTGCTCCCCTGTCGGCCTCTCCATTCCGGACATTTTACATTCCTCGGTGATTCTACCACCCGAATAATGACAACTTGGGGCCGGTTTTCCTGCTTTTGTTTCCTCAAACTGAAGTAATTTCGTGTTGGTCATTGTTCTCGGCTGGAAGACCAGGGCTTAGCGGAGGTTCCCATCAGGATGCTGGTGGCGAAGGATGAGATCTGGTCTCGGGATTGTTCTTCGGTCTGGGAAGATGTGTCGGGTTTTCCCCAAGTTGGATGCGTGTAACTCACTTTTTTTTCTTAATTTTCTGTGTCTCATTTCTTCTTTTTCTCTCTGTTTATGTGTATGTGGGAGAGTGTGTGTCAGGATAGTTATCTGTCTATCTTTTTTTCCTTGTGTCTCTCTATCCCTATCTGTCTGTGTGCCTGTCTGTTTGTGCCTGGTATTCTGTCTGCCTGCTTCTTTCTCTCTCTCTCTCTCTCCGAACCCCTCTTACCCTCCCTTCCTCCCTCTCCCCTTTCTCCTCCACTCTCTCCCTTTTCCTTCCGTCCTCTCTCGCCACCTCTCTCTCCTCACACAACACAATTACCACGACACTCCGTTTTCAGGCCGGACTCGAGAAACGCTCTCTCTCTCTCTCTCTCTCTCTCCCTCCCCCTCTCTCTCTCTCTCTCTCTCTCCCTCTCTCTCTCTCTCTCTCTCTCTCTCTCTCTCTCTCTCTCTCTCTCTCTCTCTCTCTCTCTCTCTCTCTCTCTCTCTCTCTCTCTCTCTCTCGTTCTCTCTCTCTCTCTCGTTCTCTCTCTCTCTCTCTCTCTCTCTCTCTCTCTCAACGAGAAAGCAGGAGAAACCATAGAAGGAGAGAAGGAGACCCTGTACTGCTCCTTGGCTCCTGGCCAGAGGATGCACCGAAGCCGCTGTGCCGCAGGTCTTCGGGAGAGGATCCGCTCAGCTCCACCTGGGATGCCGCGACCTTTAAAGTTCAGTTTGGATTGAAGAAGATGAATGAGATGCGAGGCGGCCGAGGCGGCGGTGTGTGCGCGTGTTGGTGTGCTTGTTTGTGTGTGGTGTGGGTGTGGGTGTTTGTTTGTGTGTGGTGTGGGTGTTTGTTTGTGTGTGGTGTGGGTGTGGGTGTTTGTTTGTGTGTGGTGTGGGTGTGGGTGTTTGTTTGTGTGTGGTGTGGGTGTGGGTGTTTGTTTGTGTGTGGTGTGGGTGTGGGTGTTTGTTTGTGTGTGGTGTGGGTGTGGGTGTTTGATTGTGTGCGTATGGGTGTGGGTGTTGGTTTGTTTTTGTATGTTTGCTTGCGTGTGGTGTGAGCGCGTGTGTTTGTTGGGTATGTGTGTTTGTGTGTGTATGTATGTGTACGTGCGTGTATGTGTGTGCATTTGTATAAATGTATATATATATGAGTATATATGCGAATATGCACATTCACGAACGTACAGTCAGGCCTTAGACAAACACCATAGCATGCTCCGTATTACCCATAAACACCACCGGTCGTATAAGCAACAACCGCGTTAGAATGGAACCAAAAAAAGCGACAACAAAGGAAACTTCTCAACGTTTTCTCGTTTCCAGAAGACCTTTCCTTGCCCGCCCACGTCACCCGGCGACCTACTCTCTCCAAATGCCTGGTATGTGTTCACTGGAATACCTTCATTCTACGACGAGTTTAAACATTGACCTTCATCGCAAATTATCAATAAACGAGGAAAGAAAATCTAAGAATCTATAAATAATTCCTCCGTACAAGTTAGCGTGCGTGCTTGCGTGTATGGGTGTGTATCCATATCCATTAGCACATGTCAGTATGCGTGCGGTAAACACATGCAAAGCTACCAAAACAATGGCCGACTGTCACCCTACATTCAGACCGGCCTCTGTTGCACGGTTTCCTCGCCTTAGTATGCAAGGGATGGTGGACGAGGGGGAGAAGAGGAGAGGGGAGAGCGAGAGGGAGAAGGCAAGGCGGTGGGGGAGGAGATGGAGAAGGGAAGGGGTGGGGAGAAGAGGAGAGGGGAGGGCGAGAGGGAGAAGGGAAGGGGTGGGGGAGGAGGAGAGGGAGAAGGCAAGGGGGTGGGGGAGGAGGAGAGGGAGAAGGGAAGGGGTGGGGGAGGAGGAGAGGGGAGGGCGAGTGGGAGAAGGGAAGGGGTGGGGGAGGGCGAGAGGGAGAAGGCAAGGGGGTGGGGGAGGAGGAGAGGGGAGGGCGAGTGGGAGAGGAGGAGAGGGGAGGGCGAGTGGGAGAAGGGAAGGGGTGGGGGAGAAGAGGAGAGGGGAGGGCGAGTGGGAGAAGGGAAGGGGTGGGAAGGGAGGAGAGGGGAGGGCGAGTGGGAGAAGGGAAGGGGTGGGGGAGGAGGAGAGGGGAGGGCGAGTGGGAGAAGGGAAGGGGTAGGGGAAGAGAAGAGGGGAGGGCGAGTGGGAGAAGGCAAGGGGGTGGGGGAGGAGGCGAGCGGGTGGGGAGTGACTAGGGACGGGGAGGGTGTTCGTAGGGAGGTCTTTGTGCTTTTTTATCGAACGCCATTGTCTGACCACAAAGCAGCGACCAGCTCGCCATTAACACTGCTTACGTTCTTCCACCGGTTCCAGCGAGCGTCCTTGATAAGTTCCATCATCGCAGGTCTTGCAGCGCCCTTGACAGAGTCACTGTGTCCAGATCTACCTTCTGTTGCTATCGCCTTGTCACTGCGCTTGCCGTTCCAGCCTGCATTGTTCCAGTCACTGTTGCTATAGTTCTTGCTGCTCAGTGTTTCTCAGTATTGCTATGGTCACTGTTGTCAGAGTCGTCCCTCCTGTATTTTCGCGTTGTCACTGACTGCCGTACTTGCCAACAATGCTACTGTCACTGTTGCCAGGACTCCGATTATTGATGTTGTCAACATTGTTGTAGTTATGCTGCTGCTGTTGCTAATACCTTCCCTGGCACCACTACCAATGTTGTTGTGGTACTCGCTGTTGCCAATAGCACCCTTCCGAGCACCATTATTTGTTGCTATGGCTCGGGCTTTGGCTAACAATGACAACAGTAATGTATTTGCTTACGTTCTCCCCGATATTATCGATAGTAGGTGTACTGGACTCGCGAAGGGACCGAATACAAGCAGCAATAACACACGGTTTCCACGATCAAAACCGGGGACTGTGGTAATGTTTCAAATGTGGTAATACTTTATTAATCGTTTCCACTTTTCCCCAACAAACAATAGGATGATTACTATAATTCCACCGGTAATTATTACTCTAATAATGCTAACGGCAAGGATAATATACGTCACCATACAGTGATAAATGTTATAACAGTGTTGATAATAATGGTCGCGCATATGATAAAATACCAGCAGTATGTTTATTGGTACAATAAAATGTAATTATAACCAAGATGATTCTTTCCACCTTTTTTGTTGCTTGTTACTCTTTACCGTTTAGTTTAAACTGTTTATATTGTTATCATCATTATCCATTATCGTTTCCATTATCATCTCTATCATTGTCTAAACATATTGTCATTTTTAATACCATGAATATTGTTGTCATACTGGTATAGTTATCATAAAAATAACAATTACATAAACATTGTTATGACTGATATTATCATGGATATTATCATGATGACGAATGGGAAAGTGGCTACAATGATCACCATTATCGTGATTATCTATGAATATAATTTTCATGATAATAATTATGATAATAATTTTTACCATTATCCTTCATTAAGCTATTTTGACCATCACGATTACCACTAATACTGTCATTACTGTATTCAAGCATTAATTCACTGTAAATCTATATAAATGCGATTATCTGTTATCTCTCTCTTTCTCTTCTTTTGGCCTCAAGTAAGGAATATCTAGAGAAGAAAAATTGCGCTAAATTGTCTTTCAATCATGGTGCATATGAGAGAAACTTCTAGAAAGCAATTGATGAGCATGATTATTCCACAGTTTACTCTCTGAAGTTACTGTCTCCTTGTATTGGAAAAAGCATTTGTTATTTGCATGTACATGTTAGAGGCAATTATATGGCATTTATTTATGGTTATCGTATTATTTTGTGTCTGCATTGCTTACTTGATTTGATTAATCAGTTCATAATCTATTTACATATAGATTTATCCACATATTTATCTAATTAGGTATGAACATAGTCTCATCCTAACAAGAGTTAACGAAATAGTATAATTCTTATAAATATCTTATGTATCACCACTATAATTCTTATCTATACACCTCAAAACTTTTTAAATTAAATATGGACACTTTTATTGTTATAAAAAAGTTATGATTATTATCATCATAGCAACGGGCCATAGCAACGGGTAGCGTCCTAAGAAACAGAAATGCCAGGAATTTCGCGCTGAACGCAACAATGGGCAACGTTACGAGTAAACAGTCTGTTCTCTCTTTCGAACGACCAGTTTGGTAATTACTCATATTCCATCTTCATTTCGGTTTTGTATCACTGTTGCTTAAAGTCGAAGTACATGATTCCTCAATGACTTGGATATGCACAGAGTAACTGCTAACAATTGCCATACTTTAATATTTCATTCATGTTCTACGAATTGGCAACACCGCCAAGCAGCCACAAAGGAATTGGAGACAAAGAACGTTAGTACAAACGTTTCCCTAAAGATGATTAGATGGTTTCATGTGATAGAAGCGATGGCTTGTTTGAGATTTGGAAGTCACGTGAGGGTAATGGAAACGGTTACGGAAAGATGTCTATACCCGGAAGATACGCGAGACAGAAAGAGAGAAATATAGACAGAATGAGAGAGAGAGAGAGAGAGAGACGAAAACAGATAAAGAGACAAACAGACAAACAGACAGAGACAGAAAGGTTAGGACGTGGTATGTTTAAGGTGGATTTTGATGCGAAGGATACAAGCGGAAATAAAAATAGTTAGACAATGAAGTGTCCTTAATACCACACTCTCCGTTCTTCACAACCATCAACGGTAATCCGCTTAGATTCGTGATATAATTCCCCACTTCCTCGATATCAAGAAACACTCGAACGTTTTCAGGCCGCCCACTTAGCGGCGCATCGACCGACGCCGCGTGAAGTGTCCTGGTAATTGGATCTCGAAGACGTCACCGTAGAGAGTTCCGGTTACGCAATCCAAGCCGTTATGAGAGTCTCGTACAACTTTAAACTTCTCGGATTTGTAAAGTATTGACCAGTACTCTTAGAGCTTGAGACTCCCTCCTTGTGCGCTTCCTGTTCTTCTTTTTGTTTGTTTCTCGAGGTTGTTCGCGTCTCTAGTTTTTTTTTTTTCTCTTTTTTCCTATTTTCCGGAAAGGTTGTTCCGTCTATGCGCTTTCCTTTAGTTTCGTTTTTGTTCTTGTCTTTTGTTTCTGGCACTGAGCACACAAATGCCTTGGGGGGAAAAGATAGAAATGAAACAGGCTTAGCAGACCGCTCCACCTCTTCCCTCCTCCTTTTCCTCCTCCTTTTCCTCTTCCTCTACTGGTATTTCAGGTCCGATTCGCCAATTCGAAGCGTTCCGAAAAAAAAACATTCGTATCTTTCATTTGGTTCATAGTTTTGCGCAAAACATTTTGTTGTTGGCGAGCGGATATTGCGGAAAGGGAGGCGATTCTTTTGGCAAATATGCGTGCGTACATGCAGATACGCGGGCAAGTTTGTTTCCCTTTTATTTTATGGATAAGTGTGCTTACATATTTTTTCCATTCTTTTTCCGCAAACTGAAGCGGTTATGTTTTATTCTCTCTCTCTTTCCGTTTTTTTTTTCTTTCTTTTTTTTACTATCAGGAAAGTTTAGGCTGGCTGAACAATAACGATTACATGAGCCGCTGTTTCATTTAATTTTTAAAGACTCGCGGATGCAGCGAGGCAAACACCATGATAATACGGATCATACGATAAAATACAATGGAATGGGGAATAATAGAACTCTTATTAAAAAGAATCTAAAGTCTGGGGGAAGGTAAACTTGGAACAATTTGCTTATAATTCATAATGTTGAAAAGCACAGCGGCTTAACAACAGAAGGAGAGAGAAAGAAAAGGTAATTAAATTTGCGGTCGAGCTCTCAGCTTTTAGCATTACAAAACTTTTGTTAGTCTTTTCGTAAAGTAATATTTTTGTCCTAATTCATAAATTTACTCGGGGAACAAAATAATTCTCGCAGCATTTGATGAATGGCGTCCCTTGTTGTAATACTGGAACCAGAAATAACGCGTTTGTTTAGATAAAAGAATGAAAAAAGACAAAAACGTCAAT
>NC_091567.1:2359154-2366654 GCF_042767895.1 Penaeus vannamei
AGATTCTGTACATCGGCCGCGTCTCCGTCGATGGCGTGGTGTCCGTCGGCAAGGTGAGGCCTCCCTTTTATGCGCGTTTAATTGCTTTCCTTGTTTATCTGCATCATTGTTGTTGTTGTTATTGTTATTATTGTCGCTATAAATATAATCATCATCGTCCTCGTCATTGTCATCATTATCATTGTCATCATCGACGTCGTCATCGCCATCGTCATCATTATCATCGTCATCATCACCATCAATATCATTATTATTGTCATTGATATCGTCATTATCATTACTAAAAAAACAAATTAGACCTAAATATTCGATCAGTGTCTTCCATTTCTTTAGTTTCCCAAAAAGAAATTGCCCGTTATCTAACAGTCCTCTGATTCTTAGGTAAAGCTACATGTTACCATATTAATACCACTGAGACAACGCTTCCAGGTACACCCAAGCCACGAGGTATGCTACGTGCCCTACGGAGGCAGCGAACACGCCCACCGTGACTACGAGGTCCTCTGTGTCCGCAACTTACCATGCAGAGTGTAGGCGAGGGGCTCCTCTTGCTATGGCAGCCGCTGTCTCCGACTCGGTGCCTGTCTGTCCCCCGTGTTCTGGAGGTTGGGTGTCGAAGGGATGTACCCGACTGAATAAAAATATTGATAATTAGTTTTTTGTTTATATTCCCTAGATGATGCATCATTCTGAATGCAGATCGCGGATGCTACTTTCAAATAAACACTAAAATCTTGAGAAAAGCGAGTTCGTTCGGGCAGTATTTTCAGTATCTCGATATTGTTCTCGAAACCATCAACATACTGAATACCTTTTATGAACCCGGATCATCTTAACTTCCTTTGCACTACAGCTATTCGTTATTGCAGCTGAAATAGGGTTTCTGATAGCTTCACTTCGGCAATTTTAATAGGTTCAGAGTGATGAATATAAATGGCGGACATGTATGTTTTATCATTTTAAAATTATACTCACCATACTAGTATCTGGACACACTGAACTTCAAACAACCCTCAGAGTGATCTATTGTAAGCCTGAAGTGATGGGGGCTGAGGGTATGCTGCATGTGTGAAAACATCACTGGCTCACATTGGTATATAGATCCAAATGCTGGTAGCAATGCCAAGGCTACTTTCTTCATGCAACTGAATTTATTAGACAGTGGCGTCAGGGAACTTGATATGGAGGCTGTATGATCATTCGCAGTAGTTTCCAATATTTCTCGATTTTAAAATTCAGTTGACCATATTAATAAGACCTTCTCTCTCTCTCTCTCTCTCTCTCTCTCTCTCTCTCTCTCTCTCTCTCTCTCTCTCTCTCTCTCTCTCTCTCTCTCTCTCTCATATTATTTTGCTGTTTAACTTTTGTTGAAGGAAAAGACAACAGTAAATTCAATGGCAGTACCTATAGATCCTGGTTTCCCAACCTTTATCACATACTACAGCAAGATAAATTGACCTCTCCAACCCGAAATCGTAAAAGACCTCATCAATGAAAAAACTAAAGCAATATATTATGAACTACGGCTTCTTGAAGAATTTCAATAAATTTTCCATGGGTGATCCATGAAAGGCAAATAGATTCAGTCATAAAATAGCCATGAAAGGCTTGGAATACAGCAAACCTACAAAGCCTAACAAACAAAATATTTCTTCTACTAGGGAAAGGGTTCATTTCATCCCTAACAGCTGAATATCCCCTTGACTGGTTCGAAGAAGCGTACTCCAAAACGATACCAGTATTTGGCAAAAGTCCAAGCAAGATGAACATTTTCAGGGTAATTTCCCTACTGGGAATACAAGAGGAACTGCCAGACAATAAAACAAATCATAGACTCAAAAACCACTTTGAAATAAATGACCAGCTACCATCAGCTGTTGCAGTTACCTATAACAATGTCAGCACAGTGATGTATACTAAATGTCATGTCGTTTTATGGGGTTTGGCTCTCGAAGCTCTGGTTGAAACTGATGCAGATGCCAGAGCGCATAAATTCACAATTGAAAGGAAATCTACAAATATGATTAGTACTTCAACCAGAGCCGCGCGCGCGATATATATATATATATATATATATATATATATATATATATATATATATATATATATATATATATATATATATATATATATGTGTGTGTGTGTGTGTGTGTGTGTGTGTGTGTGTGTGTGTGTGTGTGTGTGTGTGTGTGTGTGTGTGTGTGTGCGTGCCTGTACACACACACACACACACACACACATATATATATATATATATATATATATATATATATATATAGAGAGAGAGAGAGAGAGAGAGAGAGAGAGAGAGAGAGAGAGAGAGAGAGAGAGAGAGAGAGAGAGAGAGATTATATATGTGTATATAGAGAGATAGATAGAAAAGTAGGTAAATAGATAAGTAGATAAATGTATATATGTGCACGTCACTCACTCACTCTCTTTTTCTTTGTCTTTGTCTTTGTCTTTGTCTTTGTCTTTGTCTTTGTCTTTGTCTTTGTCTTTGTCTTTGTCTTTGTCTCTCTCTCTCTCTCTCTCTCTCTCTCTCTCTCTCTCTCTCTCTCTCTCTCACACACACACACACACACACACACACACACACACACACACACACACACACACACACACACACACACAGTGTCTTAGTTTACCAATAGCACACCATTTGATTTAAATTTATTAATTCTATTTAGATGTAAATACTACCATAGTAAAAAAAAAAGTCAGTGATGTTTAATAAAGTTTTATTGTAGAGTACATATACTAATCTTCATTCACAGTAGACAATATCACTTCACAAGATACTATATCACCATTCACAATACACGGTGTCACCTTTCTGGTGCACTATATCACCATTCATTTGGCACTTTCTTGCAACAAACACCAAGAAAAATGGATTCCATAGAACAGTTTTTACATAAAATCTAGGGAAAGACATCCAATTCACTAAACTTAAGAATTCCAATACATGGATCACATTCATAAATTCTTGTTGAAAATGTAACGACCCACAAAAACTTCACAAGAAACAGGAAATGTATATTTACATTCCTCTTTATGAAGGAAAGTGTCAGGATTGTGAAGATTAAATAAGGATAAGAAACTGATCAGCAAAAGGAGTTTGATACGTAAGCCCTAAAATGAATGTTTTGTGAAAATAACATTGCACTTCAATACATTTTAAATATGATTAAAATATAAAATAAATAAGGTCTTTCTCCTCGCCATAAGGATAGTATTGCCATAAGATAAATCAGTCAGTAAGTAAATGAACAGAGAAAAAATAATACCAACTGTATATGATAAACATTCCATTTGATCTTTAAAGCAAAAATATTGACAAAATTTGCCTACATCAGCAACTTTTGAATGAAGATTAAGTATTCATAAATTAGAGATAAGCATAACTGATGCCCTCTCTAGGTTTATTACACAAATTGATTTCACTCAGTACATGTAATTCAAAAGGAAATATATCCAAATCTTTAAAACCCATAACAAAGAATACATAAACATAAAAACAATTTTTAGATCCAACACGTACAGAATTTATATCATAAATATATTTGTATCTTCACATTTGAACAGTCTTTTCTTTTAAATACTGAGCCGTGTGTGCTTTAAATCAGTGCCTGGTAACATGAGAAAATATAAACAACTGCATATTATCGTTAAAGAACTAAGTACAGAAAACACATCACAATAAGAACAAGGAAGGAAAGTAATAGGAGATGGAAAAGAATTGAGACGGAAAAGAAGTAGAAAGAAAAGAAGCGGTAAAAAAGAGGTACAAGGAAACCAACAAGAAAAAGAAAAGAAAGAAATAAGAATAGAAAGAAAAGAGTTAAAGTATGAAGATGAAGTAGAAGATGAATTACAAAAGTATGAAAAAAAGGAAAAGAAAAATATAAACACAAAAACTGATACATCAAAACTCGACAGACACACTAGACTGAATGTGAACAATGAGTGGAATTCACATACAAGGAATATACTCTAGGTAAAAGGGGAGAACATGAAAAGGTACACTCAGATATTAGTTCAGAGCATTACAATACAAAGATATGAGGAATAAGACACTGCATTTATAGAAAAGCTGGAGATATGTAGATAAAGACCTTGGAACAAAGAGCCCAAAAGAGTGTATCAGAAATGGATTATTCACCAAAGGCTATGCTGAGACTTATATGACAGAGAGAGAGAGAGAGAGAGAGAGAGAGAGAGAGAGAGAGAGAGAGAGAGAGAGAGAGAGAGAGAGAGAGAGAGAGAGAGAGAGAGAGAGAGAGAGAGAGAGAGAGAGAGAGAGAGAGAGAGAGAGAGAGAGAGAGAGAGAGAGAGAGAGAGAGAGAGAGAGAGAGAGAGAGAGAGAGAGAGAGAGAGAGAGAGAGAGAGATGAATAAAGAGAATGAATTCAGAAACTGGTGACTTTGACTGAAGAGAAGTCTTTTATGCCAGCTCTCATACAAATTGCAAGTCTCTTCTTTCTGAACAATACGTCTCTTGGATAAGTCCTTGCAATGTAACTGCAATGAGATCTTAATAAAAAGTACATTTAGATTTCACCTTACTACATAATTCAATGAGCCAATTCAACGAGCCCATCACATTGTTCTTACAATTCATGAATGTACACTTCACTGGGTATGCAATGGAAGTAAACAGGTGTTATTAACTCTTCAGAACTTCCCTACATACAACTTCCTTATCCCTATTTTTTTCCTTGTCTCTCTCTATCTTGCATCTACATAATCATGACTTCAGTCCTTCTCCATCTTTACATAACAATTTTCTAAAAACCTAATTGTAATATAAATTTAAGCATATATGTTAAAGATCATATTATGCAAGCATGCATAAACATCTGATAGTACAATTTTTTAAATATATGATGCACATTCCATTAGACTTTGGTATATCTAGGAATATGAATAAAAGGAAGACAAAATGAAATGCTATAGCCATTGAATAATACTTCATACCTCATATAATTCCGAAGTATCAGGTGAAACATTGTTTTGGAAATAAACACGCAGCAGATCCTTTTAATTGAACATTATGCATTCTCATGTCATCCAAATATTATGCTCAGGTCTTTTCTATGCATTATATTCTTGAAATATGCTATATTAACATCTACAGAACACTAAACACACTCTCTACTTTTAACAAACCCTGCATCCAGTATATCTTTCTATGCACTGCAAGCAGTATTACCATTATGCATTCATAATCAATTATTGATAATCACACAGCTGAAAATCATGAAAATCAATGATCTTCATAAATGAACACAACTGCTTCATGTTCTAAGTCCAAATAAGTAACTAGAGGTCTTCATAACAGAAGTCCAATGGTGTTTTGTGTAAGTGCCTAAAAATCAATTCAGCACAATTACTATTTATCCAATTCACACAAGAGAAGGCAATTCACAACTGGCAATGCAACAGCACTAAATTACCATTTACGACTTTCTCCAGTGCCCACAAAGTTATATATATCAGGTAAGGTCTGATAGGCTGGTATGTAGTTTGCAGTTGATACAGATGACTCCTCTTCTTGTTCCTAGACATTCATTTTGTTATGATTATCAGCTAGCAAATGAATCAAATGCTACCTTAGCCTTTATAATATTATCCATACATCTAACTTCTATGTCTTACCAAAAAACAACCACTTAAACATCAAATACCATCCGTAGCAAAACAACAGCCATAAGTACCAAGTTACAAGCTTCAATAAAACTAAGGCTTTATTACCAACAAAAATAATTTATGCATCCAAAGAAAATGGTCTATTCACTCAATACACTTTGGTTTAAGATAAAAGTGGTTTTCATATTGTGTACTCTAAAAATAACGTATAGTGAAAGTCTGAAGTATTTTTCAAATAATATATCCAATATAAAAACAAAACCAGTTGCACAGATGTACACATGTACAAAATGTACACATGTACACACATGTACACACATGTACACACATGTACATACATGTGTACACACACACACACACACACACACACACACACACACACACACACACACACACACACACACATACGCACACACACACACATACGCACACACATACGCACACACACACACAGTGGCAATTTTTTCATCCTGCCACTGTTATCAATTCATTTATTTTAATTTTTTCTGGATTTAGGCCACTCCATAACAGCTCAGCCCTATTCTTAAATATCTAGAGAAACGGTTCCTTGAACTTCGTTGGTTCTTTCGGATGGGGGTAAAACACCTAATAGCTCAATAATGAGAAATACTATGACACATCCTGGTACCATATCTGACAAGGCACCACGAACTGTCCACAAAGGCCATGTCTTGTTCTTTTATTCCCCTTTTGTGAGATTTTTTTAAACACTACTTAATTCTTTTCTTTTGTCAACTTCCTCTTGACAATCAACATGTTTTTGACATTTTGATGCATATCAGCATCACGAGACAGATATTTCCTATAGAAATTTTACATCATTAGCTAATAGCAATAAGAGAAAACTATCCATACATCCATATTTGGAATCTAATATGTATATATATATATACTGCCAGTTGAGTCAATATTGACATATTAAACTATTCTACCTTACAAAATGCATCATACAAAATTCTGTAGCTACAGAGAGATACAACAAAGATTCATATATCCAACATTAAAGAAATCTTTCACTCTTTGAAATTTACACTTTCTTTGTCAAATATATATCTATTGAACTGATAAACTATTAAGTATTGATGGGCTTCTAAACCAATTGTTACTCAAGAATTACATCAACAACTGCACTCATAAAACTCCACAAGATTATACATATTCCAATTACACAAATTGAATAAGAAAAACACTTCAAATGTCTTCACACTCCCATACATTCATACAGGGAATATCTTCATATATCAAACAGGTACCAAACTATAAAACTGACTACTAAGCTCAGATTAAATTTATCACCTTATGGTAAGTTCAATATCATACTAAGGAAATTATACAGGAAGCTTGCATCTTTGTTACCACCTATAGTATTTCTCAAAGATAAGCTGCTTTCACATTTTGAGAGGCAAAAAGGTACAGCAATATCTGTTCGAAATACATACGATCTTATATCTGAATCATTACCTATCTTAAAAACTAGAATTCAATCACCATACACTTGCATTTACATCTCTAATATTCATTTTGTGCCAATGTTAATGCTTGGAGAACACAATGATGTTATTATACATTACCATTAAACCATACAAGTAATGATACCCTAAACAAACATAGGGGTTACACTGTGCAGAATCAGTAGTTTCTCACAACTCTAATGGAAGCAGTTACACCAAACATACTGTACTCATTCAAATATCTTTTCTCTTCTCACTTACATCGTAAGTAACATTTTGATGTTACGAAAGATCACTGAGAAATATGAAGGACGTTATGCAATTTCAAGCGAGTGTTCTATTGCCTGTCTTTTCAAAACTACCAAATAAGATTAATA
>NC_091567.1:2371654-2396654 GCF_042767895.1 Penaeus vannamei
ACAGGGGAGAGGGAAAATGGAATGGCAGGAAGAGAGAAAGGGAAAGATATGATTAATGATGTACACTGTTTCCAATACAGTTCTCTGCCACTTTATCATTCAGTCACACACCTCAGTTTACTTCACCTGAGAAATTCCAACTCAAAATAGCAAAACTAGAAAATATGCCTACGAGAAAACAGCAATATAACCCAGACATTACATTAGCAAGTTCTTTAACATTAATAATACCAAATAAGTGACATATTCATTTTAAGTCACTAAGGAAATCCTCTTTGTCTTGCATTGCTTCACTTTTTGGTTTTAAATATAAAATAAAAAAGGTTAAAAAAAAAGTTCAACAAGTAGGTGATGAAACAGCATAAAAGACAAGAGAGTGACAAGAGGATAATGTAGAAACAAAATCTATTTTTAGAAATCTCCTCAAGGAAGAACTATATATTAAGAACTTTTCTGCCTTAAAAAAAAGAAAAAAAAATCCTGAGTAAAAGATACACAAATACACTAATATACAAAATTCAAATGTAAGTTTTTATATTATATATATTTTTCTCATTACACTCTCTCCTGATATGAACAATCATTCACCTAAATTGAGCACAATCTAGAGTAAGTCACTTGACAGTAAATTGCATCAACATCAATGCTAAACAGCAATTGGATGTTGTTAATACAAATAAATATAAACAACTGCACTGCATTCTTAATTATAAAGCCTGAACCTTTAGATAATCAACCACCAAAATTGACACAAACTACACTGCTCCTGTTCTGTCTATTTATGCATACAAGTATGTATATATGTGTATGTACAGTATGTTTAACCAGGCATATACGCCTTTATGTTTCTGTATGTATTTATGCATGTGTGTAAGTTTATAAGTGTATCTCTGTTTACTAACTAAAATCAGACTGCAAGACAAGGTCTTCTATTACAGTGGATAAGACCTGAGTATCAGCTTCATGCAAACTTGACTACTGAGAAGACTCCTATCATCCTAATCTTGATGACTGTGTCCATTCCAATTGGTCACGGTGACTGCCTCACTACGAGTCCTTCTGTGTATGGACAGGTGGTGCTTCAACCCATTCTGGTCATTAGAGTTCTTCTGCTGCTTGCTCTCGGCTTCTTGGCTCAAAACATGCTGGTCATAGGTGCTCATGGTTACGTCTGTTTCCAGGTTGTCCTTCACCTGTAAATTTATACAGCATTGTGATCAATATTTCTAAAATTAATATCATTACCATCATCAGTATCTTCAGTGTCATTATCATTACTATGAATATCATGATTATTGATCATTTCTTATCATCATTGACCATTATCATATCAATACAAGATTATTTAACCCATTGGCCACAAGTTTATGTACTGTCCACTGTTGTTTATTCTGATTTTTGTTACACACAAATAGTTCCACAAGTCCTCAGCCATCAAGGTGTCAATTAGTAGGACCTGGTGACCATGCCGGATTCCCCATTCCTTGAATTTGTATGTAAATCTATTTTTCATTATTAGCTTTTTTTTTTGTATTGATATCTATACTGATACTTTCATTACTACTGTTGATATTACGAACATCAGACTGTTAACAAGAGTAAACAGGAGAGATAGCAACACTCATAGTTGACTCCTAAGTACTTGTGGAGCCATCTATGCAGTAACACAATAAATAAACTAAAAATATAGTGGGCACAACCAGTCAGTTAATACATTATAATAACTATCAATTATTATTACAAACTCTTGTCATTTTCATTATCAATATTGCACTTATCAGCACTGGAACAATTATACAAAAAAATAATAATAATGAAAGAAAGATGAGGTTAGAGATTATCATTTCATCTTATTAGGCTTTTTTATAGCTAGCATTACTGAATTTTACAATCAATTATATGGGAACAGCTTGATAGTTAGCTTTAACATTCAATTAGAATAAGTACAATCATATTTGATGATATTTATTCATAATGTAATCAGACAAATTCAAAGAAACCACTAAAAGTTCTATGGGAACCATCCACACTAACAACATGTGTATAGAGGCATGCTGAAGCAGGTAGGACATGTTCATTTCTATGTCCTCACTGAATAACCTCTTCTGTGAGTTAACTAAGTTTTTATTTACCAAGTAATTTATATCTGGTCACTATGTAAACACTTCAATTGCAAGGTTTAATGAAGAAAAGCATGAATTCATTCAGATGTTCCAATAATAAGAAACTTCTTTCTTCATTTTGATTATGCCACATAGGTAAGACATATATAAAATCATCAACAATACAAACCATCATATCTGACTTAGCTGTTAAACATAGACTTGGCTTCAACACAGATTGTGAAATCACCTGGATCCAACTACACATTTCGCACTGTAAATCACTTTTTCTCGCAGATTTCTACAGACCCCTATCTTCCAACACAGAATACTTACAGAACCTTCACACATCTCTCACACACATCACATCAGATAAACACATTTGGACTGAAGGTGACTTCAAACTTCCTGACATCAAGTGGACCACTTCATCCTCTCTCAAACCCATTGATGTAGACACCCCAAACTGCATCATCCCCCACACAATGTGCCAACTACATGATACCTTCATAGACATCATGAACACATTCTCACTCTCACAAACAGAACTCAAATCAACACACGCCCGCTGGCAGCAGAGGCCCTTCAACCACTGGCCACATGATAGACACCTGACGACAGCAAACTCCGCCAGACTGACCTTCACTCCCTCAAACAATGGGAAGCCACATGGCAAAAGGATTTCCGACCCATGAGATGTAAAACCATAAACTTCACCTGTTCAAATCACCCAATAAATTTCCTTACACAATCCACTCACAACAACTATCCAACACACCATCACACAAGTACCTTGGTATCACACTACATGCCAACATGGAATCCAATACACACACAGACAACATACAATATAAAGCCAATAGAACACTGGGTTTCCTGAGGAGGAACTTACAAGGTTGTACACAAGACACTAAACATATAGCTTATAAAACCCTTGTCAGTCCAACACTGGAGTACGGTGCAGCAGTGTGAAATCCACACACACAAACAAACATCAATAAACTAGAAAAAATTAACATAGCATCAGCCAGGTTCATTACGAACAACTACATTCAACCTACTGGCTTCAAAACACTAATAAAACAATAGTTACACATGAAAATCCTCTCAATACACAGACAAACTCAGTCTAACAATAATATACAAAATCACAAAAAAACAAATTGACATAAACAAACAATACTTATACCACACAAACACACCTAATACACTAAAGGCCCACAACCAGAAATACATGACAGATTATACCTGTACAGACTCCTTCATACACTCATACTTTCCACATACCATTCATGATTGGCACAGATTCCTGCAATACATTATACACGCAGACAAAACAGAAACCTTCCACAAAATTACACTAATGCATCTCAGATCCCACACATAAAACACTAAGACTAAGCTTCCCATATCCCCCTTTTTTACCCCCAACAATCTACTGTCCCATAAGCATGATATGCACTAATTTTTGGGGCCCTATGCTTTAAACCTATTGCGACAGAGATTCAAACACCACTCTCAATCTTATCCACTGCCTCTAATCCAAAGGCAATCTCAGACAATTATCAAAATAAATTTGTCCATTACACACATTCCACAACTCAAACATAAAGACAAATCTCATCTTTATATACATCTACAGAAGCATGAAACAACAAATACTAAAATCATAAAGCAAGATTCAGATTGACAACTATAAAATGGTTTACTTCCACCAAGAACCTATATATCATTCTCACATACACTCAAAAAAATAGAATAAACACCCACAAATCAAAGCTATTACAACACACTAATTACTAACCTTTGTGGGAGGGAACTTCGTAATGAAGAAGTTGGCCACAATGCAAAAAGTCTTGCTGACTAAAGGCACACATATGGACTGGTGGACCATGGCTGCCAGACGGTAGTTTGGCCCATAGAAAGGATCGCTGATGGCTGGGCAGAGCATGTTATTCAAGTTTACCTGAGAAGCCTTAAGGAAAATGGAAAAAATAGAACATGTATTATTTCCATGGTGTAATAGATTATGAATAATGAAAAGTAGATTCTTATATCCATATAAAAATAACAAATAGACAATCAAAAAAAGTTTAAGGTAGGCAATCAAGCCATCACTGTCACCCTCAATGAAGGAATTGTTTTTGGCTAAATGCAATGAAAATACCTACCATGGCTATGATCTGCAGAGGTAAAAAGTGATAGAACAGCAGAATCCCTAAAGACATCACGGTCCAGCTCATGTCCCAAGGGCTCTCCACCGTGTACACACCTATGAAGTGAGAGACAAGACTTTAATCTGCTAGTATGTCTTATGGATCTCTTAACCACTGACGCTGGGGTGGGCAGGTAAAATGTACCATGTGGTTTTATTATTTTTGCTTACATACTCATAGCTCCAGAAACACTTTAGACACCAGGGAGTCAATTAGTGGGCATATTTGACCTCACCTGCTTACCACAATCACTGAATTTCTATGAAGAAAAGGTTTCATGTCTACTGTTGTTAATAATATTATCATCATAAGAATAATATGATAGTAACAACATCAGAGTTAATAATAATAACAGTAGTAATAACATGACTCTTTTAACTGAGGGAACAGGTGAGATCAGGTAAACCTAGTTATTGAATCTTTGGTGACACTAGCAGAGCTATGTGTAAATATTCACAAATAAAACAGCAGACAGCACATGTAGCCTACCCTACATCAGTCGGTTAAGAAGCTGTGTAGTTAAACACACAAGTCACTTTCAATGTGCAAAACAAAAATCCTTGTACCTGCATCCATGTAACTTAGAACAATTGTATCTCTGAACAGAATTTGCAGAACAAAAGAAGTACACTATGAAGCTATAGCATGTTAGATTTGCATGGATATTTGGGAAAATGTTGAGCTTAAGGAGGAAATTTAATTTGAGCCAATTTGTGAAAGCCCTGAAGAAATGTGTAGGGAAAAAGTAGATAGCAGGGTGGCTTTCGGACCCTTGCAATGTCATGACATGGCAAGATCACTCAGTCAGTATGAATGATGTCATGTGCCATGACCTCATTACATAGAATATGCATACTTACAGGTATGAAGGAAAACTCTTTTTTTTAGCTACTAATAATCTAATTATTTACTTATCTATCTAATCATCTTACTTTTTTTTTAATCTCAAGTTTCATCTAAATGATTATCAGTAATAACTAGGACAACATTTCTGACCAACTTTCATTTCACTAATCTTTTTCTTTCATGTGAATCCATTAAATATCTAAACTTGTTTCTTTAAATACAACAGATCAGCAAATGAATACCCATCTTAAGTATCATGTAGAAGAGAAGAGAAAAAAAGTGCTGCAAACTGTGAATGGAGAGAGGTAAATGGAAAGACAAGCCAATCATAAGAAATTGCAAAAAAAAGCATTCAAATATTTCCTTTAAGCTTAAAGTGGGTTTATATCACTTGTGCTAAACCTGATTTTCACACCTTTGATATTTTCAATCAGTCACCACTTATTAAATTAGGAAATTCTCTTTCTGAATGTTGTACTGTTTCTATGCTTCCATGATTTCTGCAACTAACATTCATATTTCATTATTTAAGTCTAAATTGTTATTTGACATGTTAAAGGTAAGAAACACATAACATTAACTACATTTTGCACTTTGCCCACTGCTTTACAGGCTTCAAGGATGCACTTTGTTTCTGCAGCGCAATGGCCTTACATATGTGCTACCCTCCTGGGTAAATTTAGTTTTAAAGAGAAGTCGTAAAATTATGTCTACTTGTATGTGCTTATCTTAAATTGTGTTCAAACAGAAAACATCATAACTGCTGCATGCTTTATTTAACCCAGTTAGTGTCTGGTAACATTCTGAATAAAGCTTGGAGAGGCATGCGCTGTTCCATGCCTAAGCTATTGTCTGGTTCATAACCATCCTGGCCACCAGGATACTGGCTCAGGATGTGATTAATTATTATCCAAAGTCTGGAAGTTTATATCAACAATACTATTACATTGAGAGAGGGGGAAAAAAAAGTGTGCATGGGGGAAGGGGGGGGGGGCATACTGCATTCTTTACATAAATGTTATCATGTTTCATTAGACATAAAGACTTACAACAATCTGTAAGTGATATCTTCCAAAACAAATCTAAAAACTTTTGTGGCCTATATTGCACTTATATAAGCCTAGTGCCATGATTGTCATGGTGCAATTTAAGGGGTTGAATAATATTTTAAAAAACTATAGAGACAGTAATAGATGCATTTGGAACTGCTTAGCTTAGACAGACTTGTTAACTTGGACAGACAAGTTGTTTGAGTTCAGAGCCATTGGTCCCAGCAATGCTCAGCTAGTAAAGAAAGACTAGTCAGTTTTCTTAAAAACATAAGTTGTTGTGGAATTACTATATCAAAATATCTGTGAGCCATCTCGCACCTTCTTCGTTTACAAACTAAGCTGTCTCTTCAAACTCAGTGCTCTCTGGAGGTCCCTTCTGACAACTTTTCAAGACAGGGTTTCAGAAGGTTTTTCCAAATTGTTTGCTCCTCTGTCTAAGTTAAACGAGTAGTTCCAAATGCAACATAATGATTTGAGTTGGGAGGTAATGTCAGAACTTTTACTTTAAAACTGTATTTCATTTATAAATTTATTAATTACAAAGTTGGTTGCATCATTAATCCATTGGATCTGGGTGCCTTGCAACATCAAGACTAAAATCCTGGCATACAGCTTCCTTGAGTGGCAACGCTCAGGTGCCTGGCTCACACACAGTATCAATGGTTAATGGTTAATGTTTGAAACAAATAAATGAGCTAGACATCTAAGGTCAAAAAGCACTATGGTAAAGTATTGTGGAGAAAAGGGTAAATTATTTAACAATTAGTCTAAGGAGAGTTAAATGTCAAAGGTTATAGAATTATAGGATAGTATGAAAGGGAAAAGGGTAAAGAAGGGGTGTAAATGATGTAAAACGGACATTAACCCATTTGGCCCCTGATGACGTAGTGGTCACGTCACAGAAAAACTTCAGTCAAGAGGCGGGTGACGTGAACATGCCATCAATCGGGCAAATTGGCCATGGATCGGGCGAAACGAACTTGCCGAAGGCCAGGGTGACAGAAAAAATAGCCACGAGTGCACAAACCTCTTGGAGTGTGATTTGACTCATTTGGCACTTAGATGACGCCTTTAGCATTATCCTCATCAATAAACGAATGTGGAATGTAACATGAGTAAGCAGTGACTGGAAGAGCACCAGCTCCAAGGAGGACGCCATTTCCATGCTGTGCACCATATTCCTGGCCGCTGTGATCAGTGGTGCAGGTTATATTATGTAAAATTGAAAATTACAAAAAATGAGATATGACACAAATAACTAAATGTATCATATTTCTTTTTTTCTTGCACTGAGTACTCAAAAGGTTTGCAGAGGTAGAGGCAGCAGATGGACGAGGGCAGGAGGAAGATGGGGTGGTGTAGAGTGGAGTAGTTCTTTTGGGAGGAGGACAAAAAGGATGAAGAGTAGTAATAAAGGAAGAGCGGGTATCCATTGAAGAGATGGAGATGGTGAAGAGAATGTTGGCAGAGAGGAAAGGGTGCATTCTGGAGGTTTAGTATTAACCTGGGTGGGTAGTTCAGAATGGAGAGAGTTGTCAGTATATGTCGAGGAGATGGTATTAGTATCAGTGGTCGGAGCCGAGGGAGCCATGGTCAAATGAGGGGCAGGGGTTGAAAAAACATCAAAATCAAAACCAGATAGGCTAGTTGATGAAGGATTAAGCCTTAATGCCCCTATTAAGGCTAAAGAATCATTACTGGCCTTGGTTAGCCTGAATAAAATGGGGAAAAGAAACAGTACCCTATATGGAATATCACGCCCATGGCTCCCAAATGCCGTTCATGACTGATATAAAGTCAGCCTTTCCTCTTTTCAGCACAGTTCTCACACCTTAGGAATGTGACAGAAGAAGGGGATGAAGAAGAAGATACAGAAGAGGAAAGGAGGAGAAAAGAAGACCAAACAAAATTATTTGAGGCAGAGGCTGAAGTCTGAGGTAGGGGCGGATCTCAACACTGGGCTCCAGTCTCCATCTCCTAAGCCCCCCCGCGACAATTAGCAAGATATTGGGAGGGCACATAGTATCAAGACTCCTTATAATGCTATTAGCCCTTTTTGGAAGACAAATTACTGCTGTTTCATCATTTTGCAAAGCCTACATTTATCATTCATTATCTTGAATCTAGATGATAATAGACTTTTCTTATTGAACAGACTCCATCTTATCTTTCTAGGTAGCTTACACACTGTGCAGTAACAGTAACAACAAGTAACGTGTTATTTTTCCGATGGCGCTTTCCAGAAATGATTGACAGGTGGTAAATTTCATCTTGGGGACCAATGGAAATCCTGCATGAACTCACAAACAAACCCCTTCCTCATGGCCTACTTAGCAACAATTTCTCATGATGACATTCCCATCATCCAACCCTCATCTAAATTTTTTCATGACAAGACATCCATGTCAACCAGATCCACTAGGTTAAATAGTCCTCACATTAGCAGTACTTATAGTTTACAATCAGTGGATAATTGTCAAGTCTACATTTTCTTTCTTCTTGAAAACATTGATATTCTTATGAGGATTACATTACGACATTCGCTTTGCCATTTAGATTCATTCTCATACAGTTCTCTGCACAAATACCTAAGCCTTGTAATGTAATTTCAATTTATGAATTCTGCATGTAATGATGACTTGAAAAGCCAATATGGGTTTACTTTATAAATAAAATAATCAACTATGCTTTCACCACAGAAAAGCTTATGAATGTGGCAAAATAATATTCTTTGCCCAACAAATTATAAACACTGAACAGTTCAGCATGCTGTAGGACACCTATAAAATTAGAAGGAAATAAATAAATGTAACAAAGAAAAGGCCATGTAAAACTGTTTTAAGCTAAAGTCACACTAATCTTCTCTGTCCTGGGATCCCTAGATAGCCTCACTGAAGTCCAGCCAGCTACAGCTTCTGATTGCTCAGCTCATCTGACGAGGCTGTCTAAGGGTCCCAGGACAGAGAAGACTAGCGTGACCCAAGCTTTAGAGGAAATCCTATATGCAGTGACAGTTCATAAATATTGAATAACCTTCCTTCATTATCTGAAAAATGGTCTTTGAAATATGCTTCCATCTATGACCACTGTAAAGCAGATCCATCAACCAATTGACTTTTAAAGCATAATGATGTATGAAATAACAATGTTATATACCTTAGTTATTTCATTCATATACCAACACACACCCACAGCCTATTCCAATCAGCATACAAATCAAATGTGCACTTTGGCAATATTCTTTTCTTTAATAACAAAGGAATGTATATATTTTCATGCAATTTGGGATTTATAATACTATGCCACATCTTCCATTCACTATCATGGCTACCACAAATAGTCTGTCCTGTTCATCTATTTTTTTTAACTTTCTCTTTACCCCAGTTTTCAACTAGGCTTTCATAGCCTGTCTACAAAACAATTTCAGGAAGATGCAGACACTTAGTTATGGATAACTGTCTGTTTTTCCCTAGTTCTTCCCACTGTTTTTTTGCTCACAAGGCTTTTACAAAAGAATAATTCATCTCTTTTTATTCAATATACACACAATAATTGCCATAACTTTTTCTTTTCCTTTTGTCACATTCTCTACAGTACCTGTTTCACTCCTGTCTTTCCTTTTTCCTCCTTCATTTCATTCTAGACATCTCTGCCTCTCCTTCTTTCTGATATGCCTCTACATTTTTTTTGCATGTATTGTAGAACTCAGAGGACGAGCTCTCTCTCTCTCTCTTTCTCTCTCTCCCTGCCTTTGTGTCCTTATGCTCTCTTTAACTTTATCAACCTTTCTCCTCTCCCAAACTTTATTGATCTATCCTATCTTCACTTCTTCCCCTCTACCTCTAAAACTTATACCCAATACTGCCAGGAAAATGTTATGTTCACTTTAGTTTTCTTTGTGAAATGTCTCTCCATATACACTGCTTTTTAGTTCTTCTCTTACGTTTTTGTGAACTACATATTTGACCAAAGAATCTACATCTCACAAAATGAAATTCATACGCAAATTAATTTGCCAACAATTTCTTCTTTATATAAGGCTAATAGTAAATATAATAATAATAATAATAATAATAATAATAATAATAATAATAATAATAATAATAATAATAATAATAATAATAATAATAATAATAATAATAATAATAACAATAACAATAACAATAACAATAACAATGACAATGACAATGACAATGACAATGACAATGACAATGATAATGATAATGATAATAATAATAATAATGATAATAACAACAACAATGCTAACTGCAGTAACAACAATAGCAACAATAATATCAATAATAATTACAAGATGAAAAAAATAATAATAACTATAGTGATGAAAAATAATAAAACTAATAATAATAATAACAAAAATAACAATAACAATAACAATAACCGATGATGACAATGACATAAGAAAAATATTAATTACTAAATATGTTTAATGATAATAACTGTGATAAGTAACAGCAATGCTGATAATGAAGGTAACAGTATCAAAAATAATAACAAAAAATATCAATAGTAAAATCAATGATATCAATGATAATGATAATTAGAGTAATCAAAATAACAATAATAGTGACATCATTAATCATTACAATGAAGTTGACAATAATAATTACTTTTTAAAAATATACTGATTCTTATTGAAGATGATAATAACAGTAATAATAATAATGACGATAATAACATTGATGATGATAATAACAATAATAGAAATAATAATAAAAATAATGATAGTAATAATAATACCAATAATAACAATAACAATAACAATAATAGTAATAGTAATAATAATAACAATAATAACAATAATAACAATAACAATAATAATAATAATAATAATAATAATAATAATAATAATAATAATAATAATAATAATAATAATAATAATAATAATAATAATAATAATAATAATAATAATAATAATAATAATAATAATAATAATAATAATAATAATAATAATAATAACAACATCAAAAATAAATAAATAAAACATTTCCTACACTAACATCAAGAACATAGAAAGCAAAATTTTACATCTGCCCCCAAACGAACATTCTAAAGCAAGCCACACAATTTTGGTAAGGGTGCTCACAAGTCTCACAAATAGGAAACGTCAGTCTCTCGACTTACCCCCAAGCCGCAGTAGATAGTATGGTGTGACTAGCATCATTAAGTGTTGCACCCAGTACAACTCCACCTCAAACGGGAGCTGAAAGGATGTAGACAGTAGCAGATCTGACATTGGACAAGCGTTCATTTGCCTTCTGAACAGGCTGTGACAAAGTGTTTTTGTTTTTTTCTTTTCTTGTCTTTTATACATGCAACAGATCTTTGGCAGCAAGTGCAAGCTATCTGAATGGAAACTGAAACAATTTTGTATGATCATGTAATAAGTTCTATATCTATGGTTTAAGAAAAAGCTGATTAAAAGATATAATCCTTGAGTATAAACTTTAAATATTCATACACTCTTTTTTAAGTGTATGAACATGGCCAGACTAATAAAGCTATTAAGGTTTACAGTATTATCTTGGTGCTAGATCACAACTGCAAGGCAAATCTCAGTTGATTATGGCAACAAAAAATACACTATAAGCACAAAATCCTCTCTGGGAAAATGGGCCATGAAAGATGCATGGAATATATCAAAACATGCTGATTTGGTGCTATAAAATAGGGGTAGGTGATCAAAATCGATATACATAAATAGTTGTAATTGAAACCCACAATGTCAATTTAGGGGCACAACTTAAAGGGGTTAAAAAGCATTTGTTTGCAGACACAGCAACACTCTTACATACCAGGCGAGAGTTGGTGACTGGAAATAGTATAGCAAGGACAGCCCCATTAAGGAAGTTGAGATGAACTCGAAATACTGTAGTAACAAACTTGCTAGGTGGAGCAGCTAGAAGATAAATCTGTAAAGCAAATGTTCTTTAGTCCTCTGAGCAATTAATAGGATACATGTTAACAAAAGTGAACTTTTATTCATATAGGATCTGAAGAGATGAGAGGAGAAAGGAGCCAAGGATAAGAAATGAGGGGAGAAAAAGGAACACGAGTGGAGGGAAGGAGAGAGGGTCTGGGAGAATGGGCAGAGGGAGGAAAGAAGAGAAAACAAAAGGAGTGGAGAGGAGAGAAAGCGTATATTTCTTTAACTCTTTCTATCTCGTATACCTGTATAGCAGTGGTTACATGACATGGGTTCAACAGGTATATAAGCTGTTTCGTTGCAAACTTGAAACCAATTTCCATTCCAAACACCATGGAAACCAGCACCAGGAGAGCTCTCTTGCCCCCTCGGTCCTTTCTGAAGTGCAAGGATTAGTCAGTGACTAGCAATATATAATCTCTAACTATATCACATTGTCAAAGTTACTCACTATCACAGTGGGTTTACTGTGCCAGAGAATCAAGTGTGATTAAAAAACTGATAAGGATATCTCAGCAAGCTGTTCTCAGAAAACATATACAAAGGGGATTCACTCATGCACACTAGCAATTACACAGTGCTCACACACACACATATGCAAATGCAAACATACCGATAGACACTTACAAACTAATGGGCATATAGTCACATACAACAACATGAACACACACGCACATGTGACCAGGTTACCAAGTCACAAGGATCAAAGTTATTGTCATGAAATTTTGGTTGATCCATAGAAATAGCTTAATGGTACAGAGTATTCTAAGTAGTACATCAACTTGTATGGTTTTCCTTTAAAAAAAAATTCAAGCCAAATGATATAGCTGTAAGTGTCCCACAATATCCTCAGACACCTGTAATACAGTAAAAAGGTACTATTATTGGCTTCGGACATCAACTCACTTTAATCCTGTAAACACACATACACAAACCTATACACACAGAGACATGCATACATAAACAAACATACGTGCATTAAACAAACACACAAAGACCCAATTACCTACATACATAATCACATACCCATACCCAGACACACACACGCACACACGCACACGCATGCGCACGCAAACACACACTTCCCTACAAAACATAAAACAAACAAGCTACTTACCTAACAAACTTATATGAGGAGGGATATGTTATATATGAATAACCCCAGAAGAAGTATACTACTGGTATTGCAATCCCTAAGAGGGTTTCAAATAGCCTACGATGAATTGTAAGGAAATTTGCGCAGTCAGGCCCACCATTGCCTGGGATTGAGCCGTCAACACCTCCATAACTCCAATCCAAAACATTTTCCAGTGTGTACCGTTTTCCAAACTCCATCCAGTTCCTAAAAATGTAAGAAAGGAAAAAGACTTGAATCAATTGTCCCCTATCTTACGAGCTGTTGGTCTTTCATTACTGCAAAAAGATAAGATACCAAATAACAATATAACAGCAAAAATCATGAGCAAGAGTAATTGCAAAACTATGTATAGGAATGACAGTGAAAATCATCTTGGAAAACTTTACAATATAATGATGAAGTTGGGTTACATTGTAAATTATGTTAATATAGTTACATGAACATAAACTTAAGAACTTTACAAGCTCTATGCTCACTTTGCTTAATCTTTTTACAACCTCAGAAGCAATATGCAATATGAGATTTTTCTTTTCCACAACTCACTGAATGTTAGTATTGCAATAAAGGCTGATCCACACCTTCCCTCAGGATTATGAACAATAACACAGTCATAACATAGAGGATTACAAACAATAATACAGTAAAAATATTCAGTAAAGATAAATACATAAGAAAGTGGTACTTGCAACTGGACTGTAATCAACCACTGCAGTTAAAGCGCAGCAACAAAAACCACCACACCTCTACTACACTAAGTCAGGCATAATAGAACTTAGAATGGCTCTTTATTTAACCTCATCACACTGTGATGACCTTCTATTGTGTCATGGTAGACCCTCACATTGGGGTAATGCCTTTGCAAGATGCACTGTCACGCCTGCTCTAACGCTGCATTCCAAACTCCTCGTCCAAGAAGTTGGACAAGATGAATGAGATATTTTGACAATTCAGAACCCCTACTTTCGCATTCTGGATAACCTGTCTACCTCGTCCATCTAACCCTTTGAAACCTTGCAAGCTGGACATGATGATGTCACAATAGCATTTGCATGTAAATAATGTCAGTTGCACACAACCATAAGATATTGGTAGGTAATTTTATGGCCCTTTATTGTTGTTTTCAAAGAGTATCTTTGTGTTTGTCAGTTGCAGGTAAGTTAACAAAAGCTATTCAGGGTGCAAAAAACACTGGTATATTAAAACAGTGAAATTTTACTTGAGAGCTAGTTGCATTGTGGGCAATGACGGCATTGGAGGTTCCAAAAGCAGTCTCATTGTCCTGCTGGTCTTGACAAATTGTCTGGATGAGCAAGACTAGGAGTTCCGAACACAGCACAAGTTGTGCATGTTTAACAGATGTAAGGACACAATCACAATCACATCAAATTTAAATCATGAAACCTGACAGCTGTGAGGATGCACAAAAAGGTCAGAGGAACTGTCTGCTATAGAATAAAAGTCTACAAATTAATGCTTGCATAGAAGTTCAGTGTTGACCTATGACAATATATGAAGCATGATGGCTATAGCATAGGCTTAGGAATAGAGTGGCAGACGGGGCTACCATCTCTCCCACTCTAGAATAGTGGGGGCAGGGCCAGAACCCACTCCTCAACTTTCGAGGACATTCCCTATAAACAAACAAATGGTGCAATTCCATAGTTACTCAGTTTTTGATAACAATGACCCCCTGCAACTGGTGTTGAAAATGAAATAACCATTATGTCAAGTATTAACTAAATACGTCTGACATTTTAGTGCAGAAATTAATGAGTTTATCTCTTTTAACCCACTAGCAACGGTACATTTTGAAGCTAAAAATAATAGTTTCTGGGCAGCTTCAAAATCGGCGTGTGGGGCTGGCCCAGAACCTACTCACACGCTGGCAAATTGGAGTGCAAGCTCCAAGCCAGCGTCACACCGGCGGGATGCCCGGCAATTTTTTATATGGAGTGTCTCATATGTGGGACACTCGTCGTAAATGGGATAAAACTGTTATACATCCAGGAGCTTCTGGGGGCTACACATCCTAGGCCCCTTACGGAGTGCTCCCACTTCAAAATATCTTCCTATGCTTATGTATAGTGTTACCTTTTAATCATATTTTTGACAATCAAGTTGACCATAAAATTCACTAGCTTATTTTCCATAAAATGAAACCTGTAAAATATTTAACTTTGACTTATAACCATATGCCTTAAATTCACAGAAAAAAATCCTATCTTGAAAGCCAATACAAGTGACTTACAAAACATTTCCCTAGACATTCTTTCACTTCTATGGATACATAAAGCTACTTTGAAACAATTCTTGAGATGAATAGCAGGCATACAATCTGCACATATATGTCCCTTCATATGGCACCAATTCCCAGCTTCAAAAACTACAGCAGAGTGGACTCAATCCGAATAAAAACAAAAAATAAATAAAACATCTTAGAATGTTTAATTTCTTTATAAAACTGCCGTGGAAGACATACTTCCTTCTGCCCTCTATAACAAGGGTATCAAAATAAAATGAAAGGAAGATGGAAACTATAAAAGAATGATACCCTAATATATGTACGTAAAAGGATATTCAAGTGATGAAGAAAGGAACTATGGTTTCCATTAAATCAAATCTTGCCTTCCTCTGGGTTTCTTACAATTTCACAAAAGATAATTAGATATAATGAAGTTACTGAAAATATATCCAGCAAACAGGTAACGAGTCTAATACAGTTCTTGTTTATATATGCTAAATAAATTACAGACAACACAAAGGGTTTCCCTTTCGATTGTACACCCTCTAGCTATGAGCATAAACTCCGCAGAAAGGTCTTTGTTCTAAATGCGCACTGCATTACCCTCACTGTCTTCCTTCTCTCTCTCCTTGCTATGGTTACGTGACTTGCTCTCAAGGCTCAATTTGGACAGAGGCATGCTGACAATGTCAAGTTTTTTCTCCCTACTAAACATATTCACACACACGTCTGTATTACTCTCAGCAGATCCCACTCCTGTGAGACAGCCATAATAACCTTCAGATCGAAAATCGACGCGACTGAAAAACATAAATCACTTACAATACTTGACTGATGAGTGAGCGCTAGCGGATGGGTACTTGTCTGACAAGAGCTCTCTGTTTACTACGGATTACACTAGCTAGAGGAGAGATTCCGGTGCTAGACACTCCAGATTTGTGAAGGAGATATCTTCTTTCTATAGCTTGCACTGTTTCATAAAATATGCAATTTAGAAATTAAATAAAGTATCTTTTATGGTCTTCTGGCATCTTACAGTACGCTCAATTGAAAAAAATACCGATTTTCTCGCGTGAAATAAATCTATTTATCTACAAGATTGTCAAGATTATACACATTTTAACTCCGTGTTACACAATGGTAAATGGGATACTTCATCTTCCTAATTTGTATGTATTATTTATCAAGATTACATCAGACGACATACTAATACAATTATGATGTAATTTTATGCTATCTTATATTCATTTTTAAATGCATATTAAAGCAGTAACTGAGTTATGAAAATTAACCCACAATCTGCAAATAGTGTTAACATCACGGGTCATTGGCTATAACGAAGAATACGCAATTATTCTACGTTTTATGAATTGTTTCTTCAGCGGGAATATTATTGTTTTGCTAAGAGCTTTAAAGCTTGTGCTAATCAACATTATACTAGGGAGATTGTAAATACGCATTGCATCAGCAATTAAAACACATTTCAAGTGGCTTCCTATTTCTCAAGTTATTACGTAAGGATACTGTAACTCTCTCTCTCTCTCTCTCTCTCTCTCTCTCTCTCTCTCTCTCTCTCTCTCTCTCTCTCTCTCTCTCTCTCTCTCTCTCTCTCTCTCTCTCTCTCTCTCTCTCTCTCTCTCTCTCTCTCTCTCTCTCTCTCTCTCTCTCTCTCTCTCTCTCTCTCTCTCTCTCTCTCTCTCTCTCTCTCTCTCTCTCTCTCTCTCTCTCTCTCTCTCATTTTATCTTCTTTTTTCTTTTCTTTTCTCCCCTTTTCCCTGTGTGCGTGTGCATGTGTATGTATGTATGTATGTATGTATGTATGTATATACAAATACACACATGCATATCTATCTATCTCTCTCTTTATATATAAATATGTATATATGTATATATATGTATATATATATATATATATATATATATATATATATATATATATATATATATATATATATATATATATATATATATATACATATATATATATATGTGTGTGTGTGTGTGTGTGTGTGTGTGTGTGTGTGTGTGTGTGTGTGTGTGTGTGTGTGTGTGTGTGTATGTATATATATATATATATATATATATATATATATATATATATATACATACATATATATATATATATATATATATATGTGTGTGTGTGTGTGTGTGTGTGTGTGTGTGTGTGTGTGTGTGTGTGTGTATACATATTTGTGCTTGTGTGTAGCAATTACCGTTCCTTGGCTGAAACAAAGGCTGTCTCTTCCTGTCGAAATCCTTCTGCGGCAGAGAGAGGGAGACACCAGGCCTGTCTCGTCGCCCCCCCCCCCCCCGCCCTCGGCACCCGGGAGACGGAGGTTCTCTCGGGGTCGCACGGATACTTCCAGAATAAACCCCACAAGTCGAGACGCATCTCATTCCCCGGCACTCAGGCCTCCCTCTCTCGTTCACATCTGATGGCTGTGGTGCTCCCGACATATATATATACATACATATATATATATATATATATATATATATATATATATATATATGTATGTATGTATGTATGTATATATATACATATATATATATATATATATATATATATATATATATATATATGTATGTGTGTGTGTGTGTTTGTGTGTATGTGTTTGTGCGTGTATGTGTGTGTGGGTGTGTATATGTGTGTGTGTATGTATGTACGTGTGCGTGTATTTGTGTGTGTCATTTGAGGGTATGCGAGTTTCTCGATATAAGAAATATAGGACTGAATGAAAGACATCCATCATATTAAATGCATATATGTAAATGGATATATAAATATACATTAGGAGCATAAATAACTATATACAAAGAAAATGCTTTTTGGATTCTCTCTCTCTCTCTCTCTCTCTCTCTCTCTCTCTCTCTCTCTCTCTCTCTCTCTCTCTCTCTCTCTCTCTCAAACAAACCGTGATGAGTTCTCCCGTAATCAAGACGCGAACTTGACTTTCGGTCCCTTGGGAAGAGCCTCCAGGCGCTCGAGATCCTCCAGGTACCTCAAGATACCGAGGAAGGAATCCGGGACGTTGGCGCACCAGTGGCTCTTGAAGGAGAAGCACCCCACGTGTTTCCTGGTGGCCCACTTGCCGATCATGTCCCGCTGAGCCGCACGTCGAAACACCGAGAGAACCCTGTGGAAGACGTGGCGCTTCTCCCACTCGCTCGACTCGCACAGTTCTTCGAGGAAGAGGGATCTGAGTCCTCTCTCCGGTAAGGTCTCGACCCCAACGGCTAGGGTGTGCCAGGGCGCCGAGTTCAGTTGGTCGCTGAAGTCAGGCGACCACCAGTGGCTCTGCAGAAGGTTTTGGATCAGACGGCAGGTCAGCCAGACACTTCGCTTGTGGAGAGTCAGGTTGCCGAACACTTCCTTTTCTAATGCGTGCGTGCAGTACAGCCATTCCTTCCCGATGTTGGCAAGGTGTAGGCCTACGTCAGCATTCACATCGAGGTGGTGTTCGAGCAGTGTCTTTGGCTGGAATTCGACGTCAGGTTGAGTGATCAGTAATACAGGGGTGATGCGCGCCTTAACCAGTCTTAGGTTTGGTTCACCATCTAAGACCCAGAATACATCGACTCCTTCCGACGTGACAGATGCAAATGGAGGGGCAAGATACATCCCTGGTGAGGAGCACTTGTATTTCTTGAGAGCTGAAATTACTGCTGAACCGAAAGTCTTGCGAAACTCACCACCCTTGAAAAGATCTGATTCTAAATGCGACTCAACCGCCAAAGTTAGCTTGTCATTAGCATCTAAATTCCTATAAGTGACAGTAGTATTATCTGGAGATAATATGAATCTGGATACTTCATAGATGAAATTTACTTCGTTTATACTGAAGATTTCATTTCCTTCTGATACAGCTCCAACATCAGTCAAAGTCCCTTCGAATCTGGAATCACTGATAAAACTACAAATGGCTGCTGTTTCGCCTATGATTTTGTTTAGGATTTCCTCTGATTCACTTTTGGCGCATGCACGATCCTTTACAACTTGTATCAGGTTCTCAGCAGCACTAATGTCTAAGGATTTGGCCATTGTATTCAGTTTTAAATAGGCTTTGGACTGCTCTTCTCTTTCAGCCATTATGCTAAGTGCGTCTTCGTGTGACAATATGGGTATGTTGCATTTGCTAAGCATCTTTTCATATTCATTCATCAAATGCAATGCTTTTCGGTTCTTGTCATTTTCTCCCGCCTCCTTGCACTCAAGAAGATACTCCAGACACTTCCTGTGCCCACTCAGGGCTGCCACATGCGCTGCATCTAAGTTACCCCTTGCAAGTCTGTTTGCTTCCGCTCCTCTATGAAGCAAGTATTCAACCGTCTGGATGTGGTTGGACATAGAAGCAACATGGAGCGCTGTGCTGCCTGAGTAGGTTTGCACGACTCGGTTGATGTCCAGATCTCTAACGCATCTGAGTATGATATCAAGAAGGACTATCAATCCCTGCTTTGCTGTGAAGAAGAGTACGGAATCACTGGGCTGTTGTAACGTCGCCGTGTTACCGACAGATGATTTATTTTTCCTTGTGTTTATCATTCCCCTCATATATTCCCAGTCAGCGTTTGCAAGATCACTGTCGCCTAACGAACATAGCTCTTCCAGACGTTTTCTTTCGTTCAGCCAAAGTTCGTGTTGCAGTTTCAAGTGCAATGACTCAGTTCCTGGCGAGAAGAAAGGGCTGAGTCCGAGGTCTCTGCAGAGGGTAAGCTGTGTGTCGATGTGGTTGCGGGAAACAGCCATCGCCACCGGGGAGTCCTCGCCTGGGAGGGGATTGAGGAACACGTCCTCAAGGCTCAGCAGCTGGCATGTCAGAGAGAGGCCGAGGTCAGCAGCCTGTGCTAGCAACCTCCGAGCTTCCTTTCCACGTTCCTCTCTGCAACGGCTGTTGAGGATCCACCTCGCTTTGATCCCGACGTCCAGGATCTGCTGGGTATAAGTGCGCATCCCTTCCCTGAGTCCTTTTAGCTCCTCCACGTCAGGTGAAACTCGTGACGCCTCGTGCTCCAGTCTCTCGGCGGTAACCTGTGTGAGAAATCAGATTGCATTCAGACTCCCAGGGGTAACGGCAGGCCTTAATCCAAGCGAAATTATATGTAGTCACTTTTGTGAAGTAGTGTACAGCTGTAAGATGCAAGATATTATGTGCATTACTAGGTGACTAAATAAGTAAGTGCTTTATAATCATGTGGGGTGAAAATGCAATTTTTAGTATATGGTAATTCCTTGTCTGCACATGATCTGATAAATGATGCTCATAAGGATAATTATCCAAATGTCTTGCACAAGCGCATTACCTTCCTCATAATAGCAGGGAAGCAGGCGGGTAGCCCCTGCTGTGTGTGAGCAGCCTCCAGAGGCGTTATGCAGGACCCGTGTCTGCTGGAGAGCGGCGCCCCCGCACTCAGCAGCAGGAGCAGAACGTCCCTCTGGTGGTGCCGGATGGCCTCGCGGAGGGGGTCGGCGCGGGCGTACATCGGCAGGACGGGTACGTTCAGTCTCAGCAGCTTGCGGATCCTAGACGTGTCGCCCATCCGACAGGCCGTCACCAGCTCCTCATGCTGTTCAATGGTCGGTTCTTGCAACGGCCCCAACTTCTCACTCATCTGCGGATCACACCCAAATATTGTGAGCACATGGAGCTGCTAACTTTAAGCGCCAACATAATGTTCAGTATCCACATCTAACATTTCCATCAAACGAACTGGTTTATCCTTAGACCTCTATTGTTGCAATCGAAACTGTTTTTTTTAACAAGAATTTGCAAAACATATCAAGGGCCGAATAACCAATCCTCTAGTTCAAGTGCTCTACAGAAGGATGACCGAATAACAAAATCTTGATTATGCCTCACATCCTCCAGCAGCTGCGCCATCTGGTGATTCCCTGCGTGTGTGGCCAGCTGGTGCGGCAGGATCCCTCGGTGATCGGGTATCCTCGGGTCGCATCCGTAGCCAAGGAGGATCTTGGTGAGTTCCAGCCACGCCTCCGACACGCCCCACTCCTTTCCCTCCCAGATGACGTCCATCTCTGCCGTCCTCGGGTGCTCCGCCACTTGGTGCAGAGCCGTGCGTCCTGGGAGTAGGCGTGCGAGATTTACGTACGTACGATTTTAAATTTCAGACATATGGGAGTGGAAAGATAGACGGATAAGCAGAAAATGCTGTAAACGCTAATCTTACCCCAGTGATCGACTGCATTGATGAAGTATTTGTGTTCGTTTAGGAATCTCTTGACGTCTTTGGGTGCCCAGGGTGGCCTCCCATCCATGACGGTTGTAGAAGTGATGTAGTGGATGAGTGAGCGGCCCATGTGGTCTGTGATCGTGGCCGGCAGCATGTGGGTGTCCAGCAGCTGATGCACTCCGCGCTCTCGTTCGTACATCCCGCATTCCGCCGCCACGAACACCTCCTTCATCCGGGTCTCCAGCTCCTTGGTGTTTGAAATTTAAAGAAATATTAAAGGACGATGATGAACCGTCGCTGAGCAAAACAACAACTGAAATAAGACACTGGTAAGGAAGGAACAAAGGAGGAGGCGGATATAGAGTCTTAGAATCCTCTTATAATTAAGGCCCTATCACACTAGCACATTTTCCGTCATGAACTCCGTATGAAAATCATGTAAACAAACATGGCGCTATCGGAGGAAGGTCCCGGGAATCATTGGAACATTCTCATACACATTACGTTATTTTAAAGAAATATGATGTATATTGTATATACGAATGTTCTAAAATATTAGCTTATGTTTGTATTCACTCATCCTATCTAATTCATTAATAGCACAAGATCAAAACGGAAATTAGTCAGACGGAAACGGTCGTAACCGTCTTGGTCTGGGAGGCGTTTCGTTTGTGAACGATCCTTGGGGAAAGCCTCAAATTCAGACGGAACCCCAGAAATTGACGGAAAAAGTGCTTGTGTGATAGGCCTTTATAATTAGATTTGGGCGTCAGGCATATCCGCGAAAGAACAGCGAGCGAGATGCAACAAGAAAGCCATTTTAAATCTTACGTTGACGATAGACTTGATAAGATCCTCAGTGGGGAGTGTAGCCCTTTCCCCCTTGTATTTGAGCATGAGGTCAAGCACGTCCTTGAAGCCCAGGAAATGAGCATCCAGGATAGGCGTGATTTCTCTGCCTTCCTCCACATCATCGGGGTGGAATCCTTCGTCCAGCAGAGCCTCCACCGCGTCCACGTCGCCTGACTTCACCGCCTCCCACAGCGTCGGTTCCTCCTGCGGATGCACAGGGCAGGGCTTGTTACAGAATTCGCAAAAGGATTCTGCAAACGAATCGTATTCATTCACGTTTCAGGATTCGATGAGAGAGAGAGAGAAAGAGTGAGTAAAATAGAGAGAGAGAGAGTGAAAGTGAGAGAGAGAGTGAGTGAAAGAGAGAGAGAGAGAAAGAGAGAGAACAAGATTACCGAATCCTCTGACCTGTATAGCGTCCTCCTCGGCCTCGTCAATGACCGTCGCCTCCGGCCCCGACAGGAAGGGCACGTACTCCTGGGGCGCGGCGTCTTCGAAGGTCAGCTGCATCTTCCTCTTCTGTTCCCAAAAGTGAATATCGCTTTCTTAATATATTAGCTATGTCCTGTGTGTCTTTACATTTCTTTTCTATATTTCTTTTCTCTCCATGCTAACTAAAACGTGCTAATGATAACGCTAACGCTAACGCTCTCTTCTTCCTCTCTCTCTCTCTCTCTCATTCTCATTTTCTCTTTCTCTCTCTCTCTCTCTCTCTCTCTCTCTCTCTCTCATTCTCATTCTCATTCTCATTCTCATTCTCATTCTCATTCTCTCTCTCTCATTCTCTCTCTCTCATTCTCTCTCTCTCATTCTCTCTCTCTCATTCTCTCTCTCTCATTCTCTCTCTCTCATTCTCTCTCTCTCATTCTCTCTCTCTCATTCTCTCTCTCTCATTCTCTCTCTCTCATTCTCTCCCTCCCTCTCTCTCTCTCTCAACAACAACAAAAACAGCAAAACGCCTAGACAAATCTTGTCAGGCACCCCCGCACCGCACCTTCCGAGGCTTGTGGCGGACGCTGGCCACCACCACAGTCGCGATGATGCCCACGAAGACGAGCCCGATGACCACGATGGAGAGCACGTAGCCCGCGGTCACTCGCCGACCCCCTGTGGCAGAGTGGTTTTCCATTAGGTCATATCTTCGGAGATTATGTAATGATTTTCGATGTATCTTTCTTATTTCAATGTTTCTCTCTCTCGCTGTCTGTCTCTGTCTGTCTCGCGTTCTCTCTCTCTCGCGTTCTTTCTCTCTCTCGCTCTCGCTATCTCTCTCTCTCTCTCTCTCTCTCTCTCTCTCTCTCTCTCTCTCTCTCTCTCTCTCTCTCTCTCTCTCTCTCTCTCTCTCTCTCTCTTTCTTTCATTCTTAAAGTAAATGAATAACCTTTAATCTCAATATCTTTCTCTTCCTCGATCTTATAGCTTACCTTGAAGAGTAGCCTCTACCCCTTGGGACTGCGAATATGTCTCGTGGCGGTATTGCACAAAAAATTCGCTCCCAGGAAGTCCGGATACGCGGAAACCGGAAGGAAAAGTTTCGGAGACGAAGGCAGCTAACTTTCTCGTTTCCTCCTCAGGCTGGAAAAAGATCTTGGTTGAAAGATTTTTTTTTTCATTTCTTATATATATATATATTATTGATTCTTATTTTCATGGCGAACTCTCTGTCTGAATTTTTTATATCTATGTCTATTTACATCATACTCTGTATCCCTCTTTCTCTTCCTTTGATTGGCTATTTGCCTCTCTCTCTCTCTCTCTCTCTCTCTCTCTCTCTCTCTCTCTCTCTCTCTCTCTCTCTCTCTCTCTCTCTCTCTCTCTCTCTCTCTCTCTCTCTCTTTCCCCTCTCTCCCTCCCTCTCTCTTCTCTCATTTTATCTTCTCTTCTTTTTTCTTTTCTTTTCTCCCCTTTTCCCTTTCTTTTCCGTGTTTTTATCTTCCCTTCTCTTGACTTCTTTTCTCCTTTCTTCTCTTCTCTCCTCTTCTGTCTCATTCTCTATCTATCTGTGTATTTATGTGTCTACCTATTTATCTGCCTAGCCATTAATCTGTCTGTCCTCCCCCTCCTCTATGTATCTCACTTCCTATCTCATTATCTCCCCCTCTTTCTCTATTTTTTGTGTGTTTGCATAACTCACATTATCATTTGATATAATGAGCTGTGCAGTGCCGATAGACAATACGATTATCCTCACCATGAGATAGCAAGTGACATTCTCTTTCTGTCTGTTGCACTGTAGGCTCACACGGTGGTTGATGTCGTGGGGTAAAGCCTCGGTATAATTTTCTCTCCCTTCCTCTGCCTTCACTATACGACCCTTTTCCCACGCTAAGGTGACCGCAGGCGAATCTGAGGGGACTAGACTCATCTTGGGTGTGGAAGACTGGCTGGAGAAGAAGCTGAAGCTGTGAAGGAC
>NC_091567.1:2401654-2406654 GCF_042767895.1 Penaeus vannamei
ACACACATGCAAAAATCGCACATTCGCACACACACACACACACACACACATACATACGTACACCACACAAGCACGCACACAAACAAACACAAGCACACACACACACACATACACACACAACGAAAACGACCAAACACAAGCACACAGACACACAAACAAACAAACAATTAAACAACGAAAACGACCAAACACAATACACTTCCACCCCCTTCCCCCTCACCAGATACCCCCTTGCCTACCCTACCCTACCCCGCCCACCACACGCCATCCGTATCAGATGTCGCGCCCGAAAAGACCGAATTCCCTCCGCCAATTACCGAAACTGCCCAACAATACAACAATGGCCGACAGTCAACTCGCTGTAACATCCTGATAAAAAAAAATCCTTCCCCAACGTTCCTGAAATGAAACTCCTGCTTCCTTCAATAAGAAAAAACTTCAGGGTAAGTGTATTTAATATTATGAAGGCGATGGTAAGTAAGGGTGACACTGATACTGATAAATCCTATTCACACTCTGCTCTCTTCCTTTTGTTTGTTTCTCGCGTCTTTCTCGAATGTTCCTCCTTGTCCCGTCTTCGTTTTCGTGGTAATAATGATGATAATGGTAACAGTAATAACCGTTATATTATTGATGTTAGTACCAATATTGCAGCAAACCATAACAATGAGAACAATATGGATAAAGTGACTTAATCCCAAATCATTTGGCTGCAGAATGTATAAAATTACGCTACACAGTGATTATAAATATGATCCCCTCCCCTATGAAAGTAAAGGGATGATAAATCTACTGATATAATTATGCATATTCTGAACATATACTCCAACGTATAATAGAGTCAAGGTTGATGTCAGGCTTACGTCTTTATCTCCTGACAAAGATGCCGCCCCTACGCCCTCCATTGCTTCGAAAAGACATCATGATTGGGACTGAACTTGGAAAAGTAAGTTTGTAAATTCTGGTACCGACCGGATACTTAAACGAGGCATTTTATTCAACTCTCTCATTCACTCACGCGCTTTCTCTCTCCCTCTCTCTCTCTCTCTCTCTCTCTCTCTCTCTCTCTCTCTCTCTCTCTCTCTCTCTCTCTCTCTCTCTCTCTCTCTCTCTCTCTCTCTCTCTCTCTCTCTCTCTCTCTCTCTCCTCTCCTCCCTCCCTCCCTCTCTCGTCTCTCTCTCTCCTCCCCTCCCTCTCTCTCATCTCTCTCCTCTCTCCTCTCTCTCTCTCTCTCTCTCTCTCTCTCTCTCCCTTATCTCTCATCTCCCTGTCTCTCTCCACACTCTATTATATTTACACACTACGTCTCCCTTCCTTCTTTCCTCCCTCCTTCACTCCCTTCCTTCATCCATTCAAACATTCATTCTTCCCTCCCTCCCTTTCTTCCTTCCTTCCTTGCTACCTTCCTTACTTCCCCTTTCTTTCCCAGATAAAAAAATACGGCAGTGAAAATATATCAATTGACAGTTTCCTGAACCCAGCATTCATAAATCATCGTTGCGCATTTTTATTTATTTATTCATTCATTTATTTATTTTTTATTTATTTATTCATATATTTATTTATTTATTTATATTTTTTATTTATTTATATTTTTAATTTATTTATTTATTTTTATTTATTATTATTATTTTTTTTTTACCTTTCCGCGCACTTGTTTCACCATCCGTCCGCAGATCCGTCCACGTAAATGTAGACAAAATGATGTTTTCCGCGCATGAAAAAATGTAATATTCCACGCGCAAGAAAAATACTCTACAGTCTGGTACAGAAGTAGCATTACCTGTCGCCTCTCATGAATATTCTGAACAAAAGGAATGAAATGGGAAAGGAAAATACTGCATCCTGTCATGACAGACGTTATTCTACACAAAGCGTGACCAACATTACGTGCTGTTCGAGTGTAGCAGAGAAAGGATGTGCTTTGCTGAGAAAACAGTGATGGTCCTTCCATTTGGTGTACTAAGAATGTGTTCATTCTGCTCAATGGTTAATCCAGAGCTGGGCGCAATGAAACTGTTCCTGTGTTGACATCTTTTCTTTTGTTTTCATGATGACAAAATTCTTATTCCATTTTTAAAATTTGTCTCCGTTTCGCGTTCGTCTGCATATGTGACATTAGGGATGTGGGTCTGGGACTCCACACTGAATGTTTATGAATAGCTCCGGATCGTAGTCTATGGCCCTATCACACAAGCACTTTTTCCGTCAATTTCTGGGGTTCCGTCTGAATTTGAGGCTTTGCGCAAGGATCGTCTGCAAACGGAACGCCTCCCAGACCAAGACGGTTACGACCGTTTCCGTCTGACTAATTTCCATTTTGATCTTGTGCTATTTATAAATTAGATAGGATGGGTGAATGTAAACGTAAGCTAATATTTTAGAACATTCGTATATACAATATACATCATCATATTTCTTTAAAATAACGTAATATGTATGAGAATGTTCGAGTGATTCCCGGGACCTTCCTCCGATAGCGCCATGTTTGTTTACATGATTTTCATACGGAGTTCATCGACGGAAAATGTGCTAGTGTGATAGGGCCTTTATAACGTACACAGATAAATTAATGGAAAAATGACAGAAAGAAAGCCCAGGATCTCGGATTTCATGTTGGGAAAGCCAGCCTACACACCTGACCGGAACCTCTTGGTAAACCACATTGTCAGAGACATGTTAATTTTGTTCTGAAATAGTTTTGAAATTATACTAGGGCTTAAAAATGATTTCTGGTCTGGGCTAAGACGTCGATCTATTAAAGACCGTATCAACGCAACAATCTAATGGGAAGACACGCCTCAACAATTAACATTAAAAGACATGCAGGTAACACAGCACATTATCAGGGGACATACGACACACCAGAACCATTGGGTAAATCATGGTGTCTCATTTCTAAAATTTATTTTCATCGGAAATATTTTGAAAATGGTACCATTACCAGATTAAATTTTCTAGGATTTCTGGTTTGCAAGTGCCTGCGAGATGAAGACACGCCTCAGTAGTCAAGCATAAAAGACGTGGATTTAACACAACACACAAACAGGCAACATACTATACAGTCGTAAACAACCATTTATTCATAGACAATAGGCGATGTGATAGAGGACACGGGCGGGGATACAAAGGGATGGGGGGGGGGGGACGCAAGCACGATTCCTGTCATGCAGACCCGTGACCTTCGTAGAAAGAGATAATGAGATTCCCGGCTGCTATCAGGCCGTTTCCTCCTCAGAGACGGTGCGACTAAGTGCCAGGCAACAGCGATCATTAATACCAAGGAGCTATTAATATCCTATCATGCTTGTGATTGTGTACCCATCCTTATGTTATCATTATGTCGAAGAACATGCGTTGCTTGTGATAAGGCAGATGTATATATTTCGGGGCATACCCAACACTTCACAGGTAAGATATGGCGTGGGTGTTTTGATTCAGAAGCGTAAGGGGCGTTTGGCACCATTCCATTATTTAATGAGGTTTGTGGTAGATAACTATATTTCTAAGCAATGACCCATATTGAATGTTAACTACAGGCCTACATACATCCATTTTTATATATGGATGGTATTGTTACTTTAATATATCCTTAAAATGTTAGTAACTGAGCTATTAAGATATAAGAAAATGCTCATGCATTTAGGTTGGCAGTGATCGAATGAAAATTATCAGAATTCCGTGAAAACAGATCTTAGAAATGACTGGTGTGACTTGGTTGAAAAATAATGGAAAGCAGAGTGCAAGTGTTTTTGGTTGACAGTCATACCAACCCACCAAAGACACTGCATAAGAAAAGTCTGTGATGCACCAAAATTTCGGTAAATGTAGTAAGAATACTTGATGAATGTGTCGAATAAAGGAAATGATAAGATATGATCGCCTTCGAGAAATCTGATAAGATGATGGAAGTGTCTTATCTTATTGTCATGTGCCTTAGAATGCCCACCATCGATTAGATAAGATTATAACCATCCATCACAGATCAGATGGGCCGTAGGACTTATCTGTCAGTGTTTGATTGAGTCCGTGGATCTTAAGGAAGCCATGTTGTCAGCTTTTAATTTAATTTCCCATTTTCTGTGAAAGACAAAGAAAATGTTTTTTTTTATAAGAGCAAAGGGAGTGATTTGATAATGGATCAACATGAATATAAAAACTACAGTTTTACATGAATTAAATACCACAATCAAACAGGTAACTTTCGACAAATGAAGGTTATAAAATGCCACAAAATGATTATAGTTTATTAATATTTTCTTCCAAAAGTCTTGCTCTGGCTGGACGGATCGAGTAAATTTCTGGGAACATCAATTCGCGTATTTGATTAATAGTTACACTTACATATGTAGTACATTTAAAACATTTGATATCTTAGGAACTCAGAACAGTCGACAAAGGCAGGAAATCTTAATCACTACTTATAGAAAAAAAATATTTACATTTATATATTTTCATTATTCTTGTGTGACCTTACATTCACGTCATTTCATAGACACACATGCAAAAGTAAACTGTATGTGCATCTACGTGTGTGTGTGTGTGTGTGTGTGTGTGTGTGTGTGTGTGTGTGTGTGTGTGTGTGTGTGTGTGTGTGTGTGTGTGTGTGTGTGTGTTGACGTATTATCAATTCCTTACTGTTATATTACATGTATTCAGCATATTACACTGCATGTAGATTTAGAATAGCGCTGACCATGCTAAAAGTATAAAAAATAATTATAAAATATACCTGTCGCAGATATTGTAATTAAATATGATAAATTTAGCCTTTCGTGTGTTTAAGGAATATATTTTTTCTTAAAAATCTATATTTTCATAGCATTACACCAAGTACTGTCACATGAAATACGTTTCACAATAGTCATGCATTTTTGAGTCTTCAAAAACATCAACGCACTCGTGAGTAAGAGTGCGTGTGTGCATGTGTGGTGTGTGTGTGTGTATTAATACTTACATATATATACCAGCATATAATTACCCCTTTATCTCTTCACTAA
>NC_091567.1:2414154-2419154 GCF_042767895.1 Penaeus vannamei
CTTGAATCCAAAGGCGGCTCCATTTCAACCCTTATTCGACGCGGAATGAATTTTTGTCTGCAAGCGCTCCGTTGCGTAACAAAATGCAAAACGGTCTGGGTTAGGGTCTTTTAAATGGAGCGAAGAACGTTTCCTTTTAAAAGAAGATAATGCGTACCTTATTGTTAAAACAAATTTGGGACTTTGCGTGTTTCGAGAATGGGAGGGGGGGGGGGGAGGAGGAGGAGGAAGGGGGAGGAGGAGGAGGAAGGGGAGGAGGAGGAGGAGGAGGAGAAGAAGAAGAAGAAGAAGAAGAAGAAGAAGAAGAAGAGAAGAGAAGAGAAGAGAAGAGAAGAGAAGAGAAGAGAAGAGAAGAGAAGAGAAGAGAAGAGAAGAGAAGAGAAGAGAAGAGAAGAGAAGAGAGGAGAGGAGAGGAGAGGAGAAGAAAAAAAAAAGAAGAAGGAGGAGGAGAGAGAAAGAGAGAGACAGAGAGAGATGCAAAGTTAACTGTCCTCTACAAACACACCTGCCCCTTGTGAAACCTTTAGAAACCCTTAGTAAACTTCGGGAACACTTCAGCTTTTCCACCATTACAGGACCAGTTTCGATTCCAGTTCCTCACTCGCCTAAAAACCACACAGTTAGTTTCTTGTCTTGGTTTTAGAGTTTTTAAAATGGATGTCGACAAACTCACTCACTCACTCACTCACTCACTCACTCACTCACTCTCTCTCTCTCTCTCTCTCTCTCTCTCTCTCTCTCTCTCTCTCTCTCTCTCTCTCTTTTTCAGCATAGTGCAGGCATCGTCGCTGTCTTCCCTAGTATCAAGTCTCAGAAATAGATTAAACCCATTAGCACAGGTGTTATCAGGCAGGTATACAAGGGGAAGGTATGTCAACTGCACAATACCTTGAAAAAAAACTAACAAAATGAAAATTCTTTTGGGTTGCTACTGGAAACAAATTAACATTCTTCTGCATACTCTCAGTGGTGCGGATTTGGTCATTCATTGCACAGGTTTAATAGCTGTTACGTATACTTTTATATCAAATGATCTTCATCGCAATGGCAAACGCACGCTCAACATGGTAAAACTCCTCTTAAATGAGCTATCAAAAGGTGAAACGATGGCATTAAGTCCAAGCTAAGAGAGAGAGAGAGGGAGAGGGAGAGGGGGAGGGAGAGGGAGGGAGGGAGAGGGAGAGGGAGGAAGGGAGGGAGGATGGGTGGGAGAGAGAGAGAGAGAGAGAGAGAGAGAGAGAGAGAGAGAGAGAGAGAGAGAGAGAGAGAGAGAGAGAGAGAGAGAGAGAGAGAGAGAGAGAGAGAGAGAGAGAGAGAGAGAAAGAAAGAGAGGGGGGGAGGGAGGGAGAGAGAGAGAGAGAGAGAGAGAGAGAATAAAGAGAAAGAGAGAAAGTGGCAAATTTATCACGAAAAAGTAGCCATCCTCAGAAAAAAATCGTAAAGTTAATACGGCCGATGGCTTCTTTCTCGAGTTCTTCAGAAGCATGTTGCAGGAAGATAATCCTATGCGATATTGCAGGCTCTTGGAGTGCAAACGTTTTGTTGAGCTCTGGCACTACGCTTGTATATATATATGACTTTGGATTGCATGTCCGTCTTAGCATATTTAGACAAGCTAGGGAGTGTGTGTGTGTGTTAGTGTGTGTGTGTGTTAGTGTGTGTGTGTGTTAGTGTGTGTGTGTGTGTGTTAGTGTGTGTGTGTGTGTGTGTGTGTGTGTGTGTGTGTGTGTGTGTTGGAGGTTTCTGCTGTTAGTGTGTGTGTGTGTGTGTGTGTGTGTGTGTGTGTGTGTGTGTGTGTGTGTGTGTGTGTGTGTGTGTGTGTGTGTGTGTGTGTGTGTGTGTGTGTGTGTGTGTGTGTGTGAGAGAGAGAGAGAGAGGGAGAGGGAGGGAGAGAAATAGAGAGAGAGAGAGAGAGAGAGAGAGAGAGAGAGAGAGAGTGGATAGATAGACGACGTAAAATCAATTACACAGACAGCTAGAAATAAACAGACAGACAGACATGAGATAGACAGACTGATCGATGGACAGACAAACAGACATACAAAGGTAGACAGAAAGACAGGAGACACATCGATAAACAGACACATAAACAAACTGATATCAACGGAAGAAGCCAAATAAACATACAGTAAGACATATAAATAAATAAAAAGGAAAAATATAGAGAGAAAAAAAAATCAATAAAAACACAAACAGAACAAAAATAAATAAATAAATAAAACAAGAAAGAGACAACGAAAAAAAGTAAACAAAAAGCTGCACGACGGGGCAGAGAGAGAACCACACATGCAAAAGCCGCCCAGTAATTGCGCATATCTGCAATAAGAGTGTGTTGTAGGGCGCGCCACTGATGTCGATAATGCACGCAGTCGATACCCCGGCGGACATCGACCAATGACGTCGGCGATTTACGTAAAACGAGAGTGACCTCATCACGCCTCCGCTGCCGCTCCCCTCGCGATGCGCGCTCGCTTCCCCTCTGGCGACGGGCTGGCTTTCGGGCAAAATGGGGTGTCAGATTTAGGTGTGAGAAAAAAAAAACGCGTTGGGGTGTGTGTGTGTGTGTGTGTGTGTGTGTGTGTGTGTGTGTGTGTGTGTGTGTGTGTGTGTGTGTGTGTGTGTGTGTGTGTGTGTGTGTGTGTGTGTGTGTGTGTGTGTGTGTGTGTGTGTGTGTGTGTGTGTGTGTGTGTGTGTTATATATATATATATATATATATATATATATATATATATATATATATATATATATATATATACATGTGTATATACGTGTGTGTATGTGCGTGTTTGTGTGTGCATGTTGCTCTCTCTATATATATCTATCTCACACACACACACACACACACACAAACAAACACACACACACACACACACACACACACACACACACACACACACACACACACACTAATGCGTTTCCAGCATGTCCTTCCTCAAAATGATAGATGACACATTTGAAAGATAAATTACCATGCTGAATAAACGCAAAAAAAAAAAAAAAAATCTTTTCGCACAAAATTTGCTTTCTCGTCAGCTGTTTTGCAACGGCGCTCGGCAACGCTATTTAGCCACTGAATACTGATGGCAACCTCTTCTGCAAAAACGGGAGGCAGCAACACGTCGATAAACTTAGTAAAAGGGCTGATGAATAAAGAGGCATGGGAAAACGGATGATAAAGAGACATGGGAAAAGGGTTGATAAATTAAGAAACATGGGAAAAGGGATGATAAAGAGACATGGGAAAAGGGTTGATAAATAAAGAGACATGGGAAAGGGACCGATAAATACAGACATGGGAGAGGGGCCGATAAATACAGACATGGGAAAGGGGTTGATAAATAGAGACATGGGATAGGGGCCGATAAATAAAGAGACATGGGAAAAGGGTTGATAAATAGAGACATGGGATAGGGGCCGATAAATAAAGAGACATGGGAAAGGGGCTGATAAATTAAGAGACATGGGAGAGGGGCCGATAAATAAACAGACATGGGAAAGGGGCCGATAAATAAACAGACATGAGAAAGGGTTGATAAATAGAGACATGAAAAAAGTGCTGATAAATTAAGAGACATGACAAAGGGATGATAAATAAACAGACACGAGAAAGGGGCTGATAAATTAAGAGACATGGGAAAAGGGATGATAAAATAGGACAATAAGTATTTGAGACACCGCGTCACGAAACAAGGGCTGGACACAGAATTCGTAATAGTGTTATAATTAAAACGGGAAAAAAATCAATGGTGGGTTCGCATGCGACAGACACGGGGGCACCAATGCGAACGAAGGAGGAAGAATGAAAGGTGGTGGTGTGGTGGTGGTGGTGTGATGGTGGGGGTGATGTGATGGTGGTGGTGGTGTGGTGGAGGTGGTGGTGATGTGATGGCGGTGGTGATGTAGTGTGGTGTGATGGTGGTGGTGGTGTGGTGTGGTGGTGGTGGGGATGGTGGTGGTGGTGATGTGGTGGTGGTGATGTGATGGTGATGGTGGTGTGGTGGTGGTATGGTGTGGTGTGGTGGAGTGGTGGTGATGTGATGATGGTATGGTGATGGTGGTGCGGTGGTGGTGGTGTGATGGTGGTGGTGATGTGGTGTGGTGTTGATGTGATGGTGGAGGTGGTGATGTGATGGTATGGTGGTGATGTGGTGTGGTGTTGATGTGGTGCTGGTGTGGTGGAGTGGTATGGTGTGGTGGTGTGGTGTGGTGGAGTGGTATGGTGTGGTGGTGTGGGTGTGATGTGGTGGAGTGGTATGGTGTGGTGATGGTGGTGATGTGATGGTGGTGGAGTGGTATGGTGTGGTGTGGTGGAGGTGGTGGTGATGTGGTGGTGATGTGATGGTAGTGGTGGTTGTGTGGTGATGTGGATGGTGGTGTGGTGATGGTGGTGGTGATGTAATGGTGGAGTGCTATGGTGTGGTGGAGGTGGTGTGGTGGAGGTGGTGTTATGGTGGTGGTGTGGTGGTGGTGGTGATGTGATGGTGGTGATGGTGGTGGTGGTGATGTAATGGTGGAGTGCTATGGTGTGGTGTGGTGGAGGTGGTGTTATGGTGGTGGTGTGGTGTGGTGGTGGTGGTGATGTGATGGTGGTGTGGTGGAGTGGTATGGTGTGGTGGAGGTGGTGTTATGGTGGTGGTGGTGGTGGTGGTGTGGTGTGGTGGTGGATGTGGTGGTGGTGGTGTGGTGGTGGTGGTGATGTGATGGTGGTGATGTGGTGGTGTGGTGTTGATATGGTGGTGGTGTGGTGTGGTGGTGGTGATGTGATGGTGATGTGATGGTGGTGGTGTGGTGGTGATGTGATGGTGGTGTGGTGGTGGTGGTGTTGATGTGGTGTGGTGTGGTGGTGGTGGTGATGTAATGGTGGTGGTGGTGTGGTGGTGGTGGTGTGGTGGTGATGTGATGTTGGTGTTGATGTGGTGGTGGTGGTGGTGTTGATGTGGTGGTGGTGGTGGTGTGGTGTGTTGGTGATGGTGTTGGTGTGGTGTGGTGGTGGTGGTGG
>NC_091567.1:2431654-2456654 GCF_042767895.1 Penaeus vannamei
GAGAAGCGGAAGAGGGAGGGAGAAAAGGAGGGAGAGGGAGGTGTTAGGAATGGGGAAGAGGAAGGGGAAGGGAAGGGAAGGAGGAGAGCGGAGAGGGGAGGGGAGGGGAGAGAAGAGGGGAGGGGAGGGAGAGGAGAGAGAGAGAGAGAGAGAGAGAGAGAGAGAGAGAGAGAGAGAGAGAGAGAGAGAGAGAGAGAGAGAGAGAGAGAGAGAGAGAGAGAGAGAGAGAGAGAAGAGAGAGAGAGAGAGAGAGAGAGAGAGAGAGAGAGAGAGAGAGAGAGAGAGGAGAGAGAGAGAGAGAGAGAGAGAGAGAGAGAATGAGACAGAGAGACAGAGGCAGAGACAGAAAGAGAAAGAGAGAGAGAGAGAGAGAGAGAGCGAAGTAGCTGACTACACTAAACGAAAGAGGGGAACAGAATGGATATGCAGATGGACACGGACGCACCGGTGAGCAAAAGGAAAGATAGGAGGATGCAGGGAGAGGGGAAAGGTTGAGAAGAACGAGGGTGAACAACAAAAGAAACTAAAAAAAGATGATAATGAGCCATAAAAACAAATACAAAAATGGATACGACAAGAACAGATGATAGATGTACGTGTGCATGTATATTACGACTAACGAAAGCGTAGCATGAGAAATCAATACATGCATGGAGGAGGAAGAAGCATTATTAGGTAGAAAGGGAAAGTATTTAGAACGGGAGAACGGGAATATCCATAAGATGATAAGACAGAGAGAGAGAGAGAGAGAGAGAGAGAGAGAGAGAGAGAGAGAGAGAGAGAGAGAGAGAGAGAGAGAGAGAGAGAGAGAGAGAGAGAGAGAGGGGGGGGGGGGAAGGAGGGAAGAGAGGGAGGGAGGGAGAGAGGAGGGAGAGAGGGAGGGAGGGAGGGAGGAAGGAAGAGAGAGAAAGAAAGAGAGAGAGAGAGAGAGAGAGAGAGAGAGAGAGAGAGAGAGAGAGAGAGAGAGAGAGAGAGAGAAAGAGTGAGAGAGAGAAAGAGAGAGAGAGAGTGAGAGGGAGAGAGGGAGGAAGGGAGGGAGTTGGAGAGGGAGGGAGGAGGGGAGGGAGAGAGGGAGGGAGGGCGGGAGGGAGGGAGGGAGGGAGGAAGGGAGGGAGGAAGAGGGAAGGAGGGAGGGAGGGAGGGAGGGAGGGAGGGAGGGAGGGAGGGAGAGAGAGAGAGAGAGAGAGAGAGAGAGAGAGAGAGAGAGAGAGAGAGAGAGAGAGAGAGAGAGAGAGAGAGAGAGACATGAGAGAGAGGGGGGAGGCGGGGAAGAGGGGGGAGGGAGGGAGGAGAGAGAGAGAGAGAGAGAGAGAGAGAGAGAGAGAGAGAGAGAGAGAGAGAGAGAGAGAGAGAGAGAGAGAGAGAGAGAGAGAGAGAGAGAGAGAGAGAGAGAGAGAATGATGATGATGAGAAGAATAAATAAGCAAAAAGAGTGAAGAGGAGGAAACACTGGCTGAGGTAAGAGACAGGCAAGGAGAGAAGAGGGTGAATAGAGGAGGGAAAGAGGGTGGAAAGGAGGGTGGAGATCAGAAGCAGAACAAAGTTGTATGAAGGAGAGACATCTGAAGGGTTAAGCGGACAGAGGGAAGAAAGGGGGTCAAAGAACAGGGAGAAAGAGAAGAGGGAAGGAGAGGTAAGCAGAGCGGAGGCGACGGACAAACGTGGAGGGAGAGAAGAGGAATTGGAGAAGAGAAATAGAGGCATATTTGGGGGGGAAATGTGAAATAATGCGGTACGTCGAGTCAAAAGGATTACGAAAAGATACATTCCCGATCGAAAATATCCAGGAAAGTCGGAAATAGTGACAATAATGGATAAAACACGTCGAAGGAAAGTGAGCAGGGGACAGGAAGATGGCGAGTCCTGCCCAGATGGAGTGCAGCCTGTGATATGTATCAACCGCGTCGTCTCCTCATCTCGCCCTCATCAATTATAACTCGGGACTGATGACTTGAGCGCCCCTTCCGCATCCCCTCGCCCCTGCATCGTCCGCGCATGACACCATCTCCCGACATCAACGCGTTTTCCGTGCGATCCGGGGTCTTACTGCGCCTCATTTTGCACACTGACAGGCTGGTCAGCGGCGATTCCCCGATGGGTCGTCGCTGTTCCGTCTTCTTAACTTCCCTGACGGTGGAGGGCCTCAAGGCGCCCCTGCTCACACTCCCCCCGCCCCACCAACAAGTTTTGAGAGGCGCAACTATCGCGACTCAGCATGTATGGCCGCATTAGTTCCTCTCTCCCTCTCTGTGCACCGCGCGACACCCCGAACGCAGTCGCCGAAGTGCCGAGGGAACGCGAAAGACGGCGGAGCCTCCCCACAACGACCGGACAACAAGCAGAGACTGCACGTAACCCACTGCCACTCCCACTGTTCATACGTACAGCCCGTGTGCGTGGTGACCCTCCTCCCGTGCGCTCCTCTGCCCGCCGTGCGTCCACCAGCAGCACTACTACTACGCTCTGGTCCGGCGGGGCATCGAAACGGCTGCCAGAACGGGGGCTCAGCTAACGTCATTATTAGCTATTGATTGACCACTTGTCACGCGGCTATTAGTGATTTCCAGTCTCAGTCGAGTTCACGTGCATTACGGAGTCATGTGGGTTTTGATGTTCCGTGTGTCACTGAGGAATAGATGCATAAACATCAATGGAAAGTAAATCTGTAAGTTCCCGTGATTATGCTGCTTGGCAACATGTTGAGCTCGAGTGTCATAGAGTTTGCAAGTGTTTCCAAAATGCTTGCGCAGGCAGGGAGGTTGGTTTTGTGCTTTCCGTCACGTAATCTTTAAATTTATGACCGTTTCTTACGTTCGCTACCGTAGATAACAACGTTGAACACATATGAAAGATATGAAAGAAGATAAAGCACCCGCCACGTGCAGTCTCTCAAGGAATGCGATAAGCGAAAGCGACTGAATGCAGACGCAAACCAATGCAAAGATTTTTCTAATCAAGGAAGCCTTAGCATGCAGGAATGAGTTTCTGCTGCGAGAATAATTTCAGAAATCTTCGTGTTCAGTCGGAAGCATTTCTAACTCCTCGTGCTGCTGTGCGGGCTTTTGCAAAACTGTTAATAATGCATTCTGAATAAAATCTTCGGCGAGAATGAAACTTGCGAATCAAATTATGTTCAAAGCAAATATTATTGCATGACACTGCCGCTGATGCAACTACCTTAATGGAATGAAACATGCACTTCGCATTATGAAGAACGGACACAAAATATTTGCCTTGCCAAGCGCCGCCTATTAGAATCATTGCAGAGTAATAATACAGCACATAATTTGAGTATTTGTTGATGTGCGTTGCCATGGTGACGGGGAGTGCCGAGCGCTGGTCGACACTGTCTAAAATGTCAGTTAAACGTTCATAACGGCATTAATCACTGTTGTAAATACGACATATAACATAGGCGTAAATAGTCACTAATAAATACATACATTGGAAAAACTGACCAAGCACAAGACACATTTCATAATCTAATCTTAAATATCAATAAAGAAATTCTATATATATCCCTGTGGGGAAAAACGAAATTAATTACTTCACAACAAAAGGCTTTGTCCCAACCTCGCTAAATTGGTCCGTCGTTTACGCGCCGTGATGAGAAACACATATTACACATTTTAACCGAATTCGCGAGTGAAAATCGAAGCGAAAATATGAAGCGGTTGATATGGTCGAATGAAAACACAAACCCACGCAGTCTCCAAGGTCGACCTGCCGCTGCCACACTATAAGAAATTCACACTTATCACCCACCGACTCGCCTCGCCGTCGGAACACCCCTCCCATGCACCATACACTCCAAAACACGTCCCTTAAATCACCATTTCACCCAATCAATAACACCAAAACTTTCCTTCCCAAATAATACACCTTCAAAATAATGCACACAGGTAAAAAAAAAGATAAATAAATAGACGAAAAAAATAAGAGTTGGAAACACCCAAACAACCCTCTGCCTTCACACCATAATTCTCTAAGCAACTGTGTGACGAAGGAGTGACTGTCCTTCCTTCGGCGATGCATGACTCGGCCACCGCGCGCGCAGGATGAATATTTAATGGCGACCCAGATGGCGGCAAATATTGTAAAATGAGGAGGAAAAGAGCCGAGTGGATTGGAGGCCTCTCAGGGAACAGCCCTTGTTTGAACGTGTAATTACATTTGCAACTTGAATAGAGGGATATATATATATATATATATATATATATATATATATATATATGTATATATATATATATGTGTGTGTATATATATGTATATATGTATATATACATATATATATATATATATATATATATATATATATATATATAGAGAGAGAGAGAGAGAGAGAGAGAGAGAGAGAGAGAGAGACGTATATATATATATATATATATATATATATATATATATATATATATATACACGTCTCTCTCTTTCTCTCTCTCTCTATATATACATATATAAACGCATGTATCTATCTATATATATAGATAGACACATGTATATATGTAAATATGTATATTTATGTATATATGTATATATATCTATATACAGATAGACACACACACACACACACACACACACACACACACACACACACACACACACACACACACACACACACACACACACACACACACACACACACACACACACACACACACATATATATATATATATATATATATATATCACATATATGTATTTATTTATTTATTTATATATGTTTATATATATATATATACATATATATAAACACAAACACACACATATATGTGTGTGTGTGCATAAGGGGAAATTAGTGAATTAATGTTTAGAACTTTATGAATAGCTTCGTAATCATATTACAAATAAAGTATATAATGATATGCCTTTCATAAAAGATGTGAACATTATTATAGCAATGAAAATGGACAATTATGATGATTCAAATAATGACAACAATGATAATGATGATAATCCATGTTATTAATAAGGTGTGGGACAAAAGTTTTCGTGAATTATATATCTGATCCCAAAACATCTTAAAATGTGTATTTAATGACAAAGAAAGAGTCATAGGCTATATCGCATATCTGCTAAGCATTATTACCAGTCGAAGCGTAAAGTGTAATTGGTAATCGATGATAGTTTTTTCTGTGCTCAAAAAGTTTCATAATGTGCAAAGCTCTGTGAAATAGGACGTTTTACGGACTCGTTTACATAGAGCTTCTTTTATCTAGTTTATACACAGTTATTATAAACTTTATGTAACGCAGCGAGGATTCTAGAAGATTTTGACCGTAGATTGACCGTTACACTTCGGTCCAGGCTGCTGATAAAGCAGGTCTATATACATCAAACTCACTCTAATTTCATTCATCTTCTTGCTCACAAGTATCTTGACAAGTGTCTCTCTTAGTGTATTGAAGTTAATCAGAAATGTATCCAGTTGTCAAAAGTTCGGTAATAGTTCGGCTCAAGCACAAAACTACTGAACCGATAGTAACTCATTCAAACATTAACACCCAACTAGTACCTCCTTTACTATTAGTTGTGACACTCACCGTTGCGTCTTATTTCCTATAACACAATATAGCAGTTCCAAAAGAAATTCTGTTGTCCTCTGTTTAATATTTGTTGGCTGAAAAATATTCCAAATATGAAATTAAAACCATACAATCTTCATTAAACTTACATTGTAATCATAATGATAGTTTTAATGATTATGATTATCATGATAATAGTTATGATTACTGATAATGATTATTATTATAATGATAATGGTAATATTGAAAATAATTAATAACGATAGTAGAAAAAATGATAATATGAACTTATACAGCATCAACAGTATGCAAATGGAACAAACTTTCCGAGAAGTTAAACCTCTTGGCCAATATCACTCACTCGATCTCAAACTCGAAGGGAAAACGAGGGGAAGGACATGATCAACGCGTCATTTAGAGAATTAAAAGACAAACTTCCTCACAAACGATACAGGAGAGAAGGAATTGGAAGGGGCGAGGAAAACCATCATTGCAAAACTTAATGAAACAGCACTCGCACCCAACTTGGTCTTTTAATATGGATTCCAGTTACACGAACACTTTGGGTTCACACGTCTTTTCCAGATGATCGTGCGTTATGAAGAGGAGTGTGAAGTTGGGAAGTTAAAGCCATAGGTTGCAGACCAGTTCGTAATTGGGATCCAGCTCCTGACTCCCCGAGGAAATGCCTGTTTGGTCCCGTTAACAGCAAGGGGCTCTTCTTGGGAATTGCTTTTAGCCCCCGACTCATGAGCTGAAACCGACGCCTCTGTCGATGTGTCGTACATGTCCTGGTTTAGTATTTACACCAGATTTATGTTACTTGGAGAAGGAGAAGTAATACATATCTCGTGTTTGGTTGATTAGCATTACTGTTAATTGTAGTATTCATATTATGTATATATACACAAACACAATAACTTTACCCATAACAAACATGGCGACTCCCGTTCCTTACATTCACACCATTTATGCATTATTGTCAATAATCGATGTTTCAGTTTCATTTTTTTTTTTCCAACCTCATTCTCTTCTTACATATATTGGTCATTAGCATCGAAACAAAACAGAACAAATCATTTTTTTACCACAAGCAGCTCAGAATGTATTAGTCGTGATGAATACGTTAATATATACTCCCTGTTAGTTGTCTTTAATATCTGTTACAATCCAAAGTTCTATGTTGTTTGTACCATAAGTTGTCAGAGATGAACTGTCCTGAAGATTATTATTATTATTTTTTTTTTAATAGCTGCAGATTTTTTTCTTCTTTTTTGTTTCATCTACGGATTCTTACGAGTGTTTCCTATATTTGGATTTCGGGGCATTTTGGGTTATTTTCCATTGCTTCTCTTTTCTTTTCTATGAAACTTTGATATTTAAAATTCAGATTTTGGGGTATGTTTTCCCGATCTTCGGATTTTTTGTTACATTTTTTTCCTATTTTTTCGGTCTCTGAAAATACGTTATATCAATAAGCTTTCTTTTTTCGACATCTCAGTGTTTTTTTTTCATATACAGTACAAATAGGCCCGCTCTTTCAATACGATAACATTTTGCACTGAAATTTGAATGTTCTTACGTCTTAACAAATTTCAAAGACAATCGTTCGTCTGGTTGCTATTCCATACGCTACATGGTGCATTAACGATCTTAAGCGTATAGGTATATACTATCTAGAGACAGTGTGGCCCTCTGGACGTACCCGTAGGTCAGCGATTTTCAGACTTTATTCATTTAGTTACTCCAAATTAAAGTAGAAGAGTATATTAACTAATTTGATTTTTTTGTAGATTATTTAAGGATAAGGATTTCGTTTTTATTCATCAACTGTTGTAATCACATATAAACAAAATGTTTTATAAATTGTTTCAAATGTTGCTTCTGTAACAAAGACATGGTAATGAAAATCATTATTGATTTAAAACATGAAAGGAACAAGGACAGCTTGTGCTTGCAAGTGGAAGGCTTTGCTGGTCCAGTGAAAATCACTGCTTTAGGCTACATTTTCCCAAGCGACATTATTCGGCCGTACTAAAAAAAAAGAAAAAAATATATCAAACGGAGGCACTCACGAGCGACTCGAATCCTTATTCTCAACACAAGACACTGAAGGCAACGCCGGGGATCGCTTGCGTTCGGCCGCCGCAAAAAGCGCTAGCTTCGACAATATATCCGCTACTATCAAGCGAACTTCAACGTGAAATTGGCGCGAAATTTTATGTTTGTTGACAATTTCAGAATGACTTTCACTTAAAATACCACTTAATCATTTCTTAACGCAATGCTAATCTTATATAAATAAATGATTTTGTTGACTAAGGACAATAATTATTCGCTCATACTCTTTCACAATACTACCACACACACACAATCTCTCTAACATATACAAGCGTTCAAATACGTATACACAGTATTTATGAACATAATACTTATGTCTTTTTTCCCCCTAATCATTCTCACCTGCCAATGTTACCATTCATTTCCATCACATTGTCATTTTAATCTTTAATAGCATTACTATTTACATATTTATTTATTAGAATAATATCCCATTTTTGAATGACCATGTTTAATGTACGAGTTGCCACAAATCAATTTTCACTGACACGTAAAATGCTCTCTCTCCTTTAGATTTATGTTTCTTGAATGGAATGCATCATATCTTAGTTCAGAGCCTTTAGTAGGCTTGCCCACGTTAGTAATGCGATATGAGGGCATGAGATATATGCAGTTTTCAAGCAAATATTCCATGTACTGAGTTTGCTCTATCATGTGCTGCAATCAGTGTTTTCCAAAAATCTGCTGTTTTACAGAAGTCATGGATAAACACCACATTATAATTCCAGAAAATGGCCATATGCACATGATGTCATTATAATACCAATTTCAACTGTCACACTAGAATGAATTAATAATAGCCTGACATTTTTGACTGATTGATTACATGCCTCTGATGTCAGGAAGCAGCCTTATCGTTGGAAAATACTTGCATCTTTCCAACGTATACATTTGATACATTTATTGACAAACTCCTGAGATAATTCAACATTACCTGCTAATTTCAATTGCAGTCCACCTGTAATAATAGGAATGGAACACCTATAAATATTGAGAGTAATATCAAAGCTATGTGTATGTCCATACATATATATATATGTATATTTGTTTATATGTATATATGTGTATATATATGTATGTATGCACACACTCACACTTACTCACACACACGTGCAAATGCAAAATGCAGTTGTTTCATGTTAAAGAAATATTAAGAAATAAAGGAAAATAAGGGGACCCAAGTGAGGTGAAAAGTGTTGGGATAGATCCCAATATATACAGTAAAGACTTCTTAAAATATTTCGATTTTAAAATAATTGCTAAATATTCATACAAATTTAATTTAAATTTTCTGTGCCGTTGTACCTACCACGGAATATATATTCGTTGAGTATAGGCTTAACAATAAGGAAGAAAACTGTCGAACGCCTTCAGGAAGGACACATTCAAGCTGGCGTTCCACCGCAGCTCTCGTTCCAATAATATAAAGCCAGTTCGGGGCGTCGGAACGCCAGGCGTTCAAGGCTAGGGTGTTTGAAGTATGACTACAAATGTTTTGATGCAAAAGAAAGGTATTCAAAGCATTAATGAGATATTTTCCCATGTTCAAATGAATTATACATAAAAATTGCTGAAACCATCCTGATATTTACTGATATGATCTTCCAAAACGAACGACATCGTGGCGGAAATTTCATCCGATGTCACTTCAGCTGGTCACCTAGCTAGGCATGATCAAAGGCAGAGCCACAGTCCCATAGAGTAACTTTTAATCTTCACAACACTATGAATATCCGTGTACTTTTTAGATATATCAAGTTTATAGGTTCAACGCCGCATTCCCTTCAGTTATACTTCTAATAATTTTCTATAAAGCGATGCGGGTGCATTTCATGTCGCTGAATGTTACATTACTGGTTTAGTACTGTACTTATTATATATTGTTTTATGCAGTGCAATAAACAAGAATTATAATTGGTGATTATAAGAAATCTTATAATCACCAGACTTTGATCTTAAGCACTGTAACTGTAATCTAATCCGTTTATGATAGTGTATGGTCCAATATTATTATTTACATCCATTTTCTTTATAATATGATGTTTAGAGAACGGCAGAAATGCTGCTACGGAAAAGCTGACAGCCCTGCGATAGAATTTTAAAGACGGCCAATTGACCCTGAATCATTATGGGCGTCTTCTGTACGTGCCATAAAAGTTAATCTAGTATTAAAGTTTAATCCAGATCTCTAGTGCGTATGCGCGTTGGCAGCGTCCAGGATCAACTTTTAATACACCTCTAGACCAGGCTTTAATATTAAGCTCATTTTTTAATCCTGCACATGCGCAGAAGGGACACGTTAATCCCACCAATCATGTACTGTTACGTCACATATCCGTCATGAACTTCAAAGGTGCCATCACTTGAGTTGCCATTCAGAGTTATTTTCGGCAATAACATCGATCGTCTTAGATTTTTCATACTTAGTATTTATTATGAAAATGAAATTATATATAGTTATACAAATAATCAAATATTCTGATAAAGGAAATAGCTTATGGTAATGAATATAAAAACCAATATAATCAGAGTTCAGAGGTTGCGGGCATGGAACTTATATTTCCAAGTTAGTGAAACAAAAATTATATGGTAAAGGTCACACAAGTTGACGTTTTAAATCAAATATAAACCAGTGTTTTTCTCAACTACTTTACTACAAAATTAACAAGTATACTTTTCTAAGGACCTCCTGAGCAGCATTTTGAAGAAAACATGTTTCCCTCGTCCAACACGACTCAACGCAGCAAAGAGCTGTCCGAGGAAACTGCGCGATGGATATTAATTGGTGAATGTCATTTTTGTACTTGAGTGTCGTTGAAATTAAAATTGGTTTTATAATTGTTAAATTAGTTTCGTTACCCATTTTACTAGTATAAGTATAAGATCGTTATCATGAAAAATAGAATATTTCATAAATAATCATGTTTCCCTTATATGTAAGCCTCCTTGTGCCTCGTAATTATCATATGAAGATCAAACTGCATCTTGAGTGACTGACTACAACTTTCTATAACAATCACCTTTTCTATAAAAATGAATATCAGTGGTGAGAATTTTTTTTTAACAATGCAGTGTCTGAATGCAAATTGCAAGGTTTATTCATCCAAGTAAATTTTATATCGGACTGCAAATCTTTAGGTAATATATTTAATACTGTCTTCTATAACATATGCGTAGGGACATGAAGGGTGAATGCTAATTAGATATCTTTTGGATGATTTTGTTGCTTATTTACAGGTATGAGTGCATGGCTTGCTCCAAACGCTACCCTACACAACATGCTACAGTTATGTGTGAAGAGCAACATTGCACAAAAATGTTTCGAAATACCACAGATTTTTCAGCAATAAAAAGACAACATACTTCAGCTCCACCCTTTAGATTTGTAAAACCTATTTCCACACGCCCAGAAATACGAGACCAGGATCTCCACACCAACAGCAGAGGGCAGAACCATCACTATATCATAGACCTGGAACTTCACAAGAATTGATAGAAATTTAAAGAGGCATTCCATTAACTTAAAATTCCAGAGAAATATTTAAAACAGATAATCTTGAAGAAATGTGTACAGAAAATAGAGGTACGAACTGTCTTACTTTGATATGATGCTAGTCTTAGTTTTCAATTTTGGGAACATTGGGAGGCATAAAGAATTGATTAATAATATGAATAAGTTTTTAATGCCTTGTCTTCAATCATGTAGGTACGTCTGGGATGAAGGGAAGGAAAAGGTGGTCTTCAGAAGCATCTGAGAAGTTTATATTATTATTTACAGAACACTTTAAACAATTAGGAGGCAAAGCAGTGCAGAGATAAAAAGGCATAAGATAATTAGCATTATGAAAACATTAGTGTGAGTCTCAGTTTCATGAAATACACATTAAATATAATATATATTTTGAAACCTAAGAGATATCTAAAATAGTTTATTAAATATGATTACCAAAAACATAACATTACAAAAAGAAAGAAAGAAAGGAAAAAAACATGAAATCTCCCAAAAGAGCGAATTTCACGCACGACATTTCTCTTCTCTCCGACATGTTTACATGATAACGGTGGTGATAGAATAGTGAGAACGACAGTTTTTACGGAACATTATTGTCGCGCCGTCTGGCAGCGGAGAGTGTCGTCTTCGGCACGGACACGGTGGATTAGGATTAAACTAAATACGGTATTAAGCGTTAAGGACGCTACAGATGACGCTTTATGATGCATCGCTATTCGGCAGTCGCTACATACTCAGTGTTGTCCACCGCCAGTGGAGTGGTAGTTAGGTAATTGCCCAAAGCCCGAGGTTAATTCAGTAAATTCATATACTCTGACAATTCGATTATCACCTCCGCCAATAACCTCATCACAGAAATTTGTTCCATGATCTGAAAGCAGAACTATCAGTGAACTCCCATGTTACGTTATAGTACCATATAACGATCGTAAATCTTTACAGCTTCCTTGTTTTTCAAAGAGAACAAAATTGAGCATCTTATCAAATAACCTTCAGCTCTCAAATGGACTTTCCGCGGACTACTGGAGTTAAACTTATCGGTCGTCTGTTATACATATCAATAGTTGTAGTTTATCTAAATTGCTTTATGATTAGTTCCTTTTGCCCTTTTTTATTATTATATATTTTTTTAATAAATACAAGGGAGTAATAGTATAAACCACTAAATATTATCTGTTTTGTGCGTACAGTCTCTTTATATTGAAAGGAAGTCTCATTCACTCATAATTTCTCAATTGTGGGCTACAGATACTTAAATCCTGAAGTCCTGTATTCTGAGTTGCATGGCGGCCTGGTGAGTCAGTGGTATTTTGTAATGAGATGTGTACATGAAATCATGAAAGTTTTTCAGTTTTATTTAATTAACGTCCTAGGTTTGCTGTTTGTAACACACACACACACACACACACACACACACACACACACACACACACACACACACACACACACACACACACACACACACACACACACACACACACACACACACACACAATATATATATATATATATATATATATATATATATATATATATATATATATATATATATATAATATCTAATACGTAGAAAAAATTATTATAAATTGCAGTGTTTAGAATGCAAGGAAAAAAACTCTATGGGCATTTTAGCATAAACATATTGACTGAAGTTGCCTTAAGGTAGGCCTATCTGCCAAAGCACATACCTTAAATTCATTTCAGGATATCCAGTCGGGGAACCATGGCGGAAAAAAACTAAAAGAAAAAATACTAATCTGTACTTCCTCCTCTTCTGCCATTCACGTGTCTGTGGACAAGAACAAATCAGTGAAGTGATTATAGAAACGGAAAAATCTGTGCCGCCCGAAAATCATCATTTGGAAACGGATCCGTTGTTCTATCTGCAGAACGCAGCCGAGTACTGCCGAAGATGACCTGAATTGGTTAGGTTAAGTTAGGTTAGGTAAGGTTAGCTTAGCTTATCTAAGGGAACCGGATCCGTGCCTCCAAGAAAGAAAATCATCGTGTACAAATGGAACCGTTTCTATAACCCTTGCCAATCAAATAACGATGCAGTCTTCCTAGAAAATCGTCGATTATCAATACCAATTAGCAACTGTCACTGCCCACTACACGAAAATCCTTGGATGGCGACAAGAAAGCCTTCAATGGAGACCTAGCCCGAACCTATCCTTATAAGATACGAATTCGTGATATTCAAGGAAAATCTTATCATTTGGTTTGAATGAATGATTACACGAGATATGATTATCTAACGAGCGAAACAAATAAGAAATATTGATTTGTCATTTCCCCTTTCAATGCATTTGGTTTTAATGATCGATTGATGATGTAATAGACTATACTACTAAGACCCAAAATTAATGCAAAGACAGGAAATGATCTCGTTCTTTTTCCTATCAAATGCTTTCTACGCATTAACGAGAGCTTATTTCGTCGAAGCTAAAGATACGAAAAATTTCCTGTTTTGTTTCCTTCTTTCAAGATTTTTTTCTCGCGATCTATGTCCTGATTAACAGAGATCCAAAAATCATACTGAATCTTAAAAATGGGAAACTCGGCGGACCATTCGAGTGCAAAAATCCATTACAGAGACGATTTTGGCACGATATGTACGATACTAGTGCGACGCCAAAACCACGTGCCACATATACAAGATTCCGGCACACATGGAGAAGGGTTAAGTAGGCCTATCTGTACGATACTGGTACGACCAAAGGCTATATATGTCTTTGGGTACGATACTGGGAGGACTTGCCTAGATAGTGGCAAGACGTATGCCGAATTGTCACGGAATTACTACGATCTGCGATAACGTTCGTGTATCAGAAAAATCAGTCATCGTCAATTTGGAATTAAACTTTGCAAAATCACAGGGACTCTGTCGTGTTCACAACGGGTCATGTCATTGGCATTTAAACTATGTCATGGGTACATATTCTATAACGCGCATATGAATGAAATGCTTCTCATTTTACGCTAATCGGCGTTAAAGTCTTGAAAGTAGGAAAAGCTTTTACAAACAGTGTTTAGTACGAAATCATCAATGATTTATCATAGGTTTCAGCCCAAAAATAGAGTAAATGCATATAATACGTCTTTCCATTTTGAGTAGTAAAACACACTCAATACAGTGATTTTCACAATGGTGCGTACAACCTAAAACTAGCGCCACTTCTATTGTTTGTTTGCTTGTTTTACCAGCTTTGTGCGTTTCGTATTTAACAATTTTGTCGTTATTTGTATTTGTTAAATTTGTCCTTATTAATATTCATCAGTTGTCACTATTTGTATTTACAAATTTTGTTTATTTTTATGTTTACTGATTTTGTATTATTTGTATCCACATATTTGTGTGTGTGTGTGTGTGTGTGTGTGTGTGTGTGTGTGTGTGTGTGTGTGTGTGTGTGTGTGTGTGTGTGTGTGTGTGTGTGTGTGTGTGTGTGTGTTTACCTGCTGTGTCCTAATTTATTAATCAGTTATGTCCAATAAAATCCTAGACCTTTCTTTAACCTTCATTACAAATTGTTTTAGTATTTTTAACATGCCTTTATAAAAGCGTTTCTCTGATATATTTTAGTACGAATAAACTACAATTAATTCTAACCTGTTTACCGACATTTCCCAAAGCGTGAAATAGTTGTGGAAGGGCACGATTCATGTGCGTTTTGTTTAATTCTCTGAAAATATCGCTCATTATCTCAGGCAATATGGCACTGAACATTTTAATAATCGTAGACGACGCATTCCCGAGGAAAAATGACTGTATATATAAGTTTTCAATTCTACAACAACAACAGCAACATAATTCTGCGAATGGGCTGTTGGCAAAGTTTTGAAACAATGGTATTAAGTGTATTTTGTTTTGTGACTTAACTTATCGCTCATATGTGTTCCCTGATAACGTTTTTCGCTCATATTAATCATTTAGCAAAGAAAAAAAAATCTGGCTCTGCTGTACCTTTCGACAGCACCAAAGTTCGATGTCAGTAGTAGCTGATGGCGCCCAAGTCGAGGCGGATGCGCAGTTGGCATTGCAATACGGCCGCCCTTGCAACGGAGCCTCGACGTGATGGCCGTTGTCCCTCTCTGCTGAGATCAGAAGATGAAGGAGATTAATGGGGGCCGGGAAGGGATGCACGTTTGGGTGTATTTCGTTGCTACAATAACCTTTCGGTAAAAAATAAACCTATAATTTTATATTGTCATGCATATCATGGTACCATATATATACATATATACATACATATATACACACACGCACACACACACACACACACACACACACACACACACACACATATATATATATATATATATATATATAAATATATACGTATATATATATATATATGTATGTATATGTATATATACATATGTATGTATATGTATATATACATATGTATGTATGTATGCACACACACACACACACACACACACACACACACACACACACACACACACACACACACACACACACACACACACACACATATATATATATATATATATATATATATATATATATATATATACATGTATATATACATATGTACATATATATATGTATATGTATGTATAAATATACACACAAATATATATGTAAATATATATGCATGTATGTGTGTGTGTACGTGTGTGTATCATAATCTAAATTAGTTATTGTGGAAAGCAAGAAGCGCATCTCGCGCGTCATCTGTCTGCGTAGACACAGCTGTAGCTGAGGCACAGTACATTATTATTATGATAATTGTCCAAATGTCACTATAGCTAGTCAGTATCTTGTCATTTTTTGTGATCGTCTTTATCTCAGCGTACAATCACTATATCCACCCTGTAGCGTAGTTGTTGCGCAGCGAATTTTGCTCGTCACTCATTTCACTCTGTTAACAAGTACAGCATACGTTATTATACAAATTTACTTCTAGTCAACTATCATACCCATATTATGCACGTATAACCATCATGTTACAATTTCTCGGCCATGAAAGAACATCCGAAGCGCGACGCATCCCGACCGTCACTTCCCTCGCGCCGCAGACGACCCTCTCCGCCGCCGCTCGACCTTGGCTTCGCGATTTTCTGAATTTCTGGATTTTCGTTGAATATGGCCATGGACAACAGAAGCAGCGGCATTCTCGGCCTCATCAGCCCTTCCTACAGCTCCAGCGACCCTGGGATGAACGTTCCATGTGAGTGAGAGAGGGCTGAGAGGGAGAAAATACCTACATAGAGGTGTTTTGTTTTTGTGACCATGTCGGGATAAACAAGGGAATTTTGGGAAGGGAATAGAGTGTTCTACTAATTCTAGTTATCGGGAATTGTTATGGGGAGTCTGTTAGTTGAGGTTTGGTCATTGTTTCATTTCACTACGGAGAATAAAACCTTTTTTCGGCGCTTGATAATGCATTGACTAAATTAGAGGTGTTGCATAAGCCTTCACAAAGCTTACCGGACGGGGAGACGAGGCGTTTATATAGTGATTGATTTAATGTAGAGAATGGGCTGCTTGCAATATCTAATTATATTTTTGATACTATACACTTAAACCTTCGGTAAGATATTTAACAGAGAATTGCAAATGACTTGAATGAAGAGGTGTGATAAGTCTTTAGATTATTTTTTGTGTTAATTTGTGACCTTTTAATTAAAGGGAACCCACAGCCTTTGTGTTAAATACACTTTTAGTATAAGATGTTAATTACAGAAGTTAAGTGGTTGCTCCTGATGTAAATCTGTCAATTGCATCTTTCTTGGATCAGCGCACAAAGGAGAGCCATTTATTGGGAAGAGCAAAACGGTTGCTAGAATTGGAATGCATTGAAACATTGTTTTGTGTACAATAGACCAGTGGGGGTTGTTGTTACCCATAGCAACACACCCTCCCTAAGTTGATGAAAATGACATTTATCTGTTGGACATCCAATGATTTCTTCATTTCTTGGCGTTGTTTCTTTTCTGAGTATCATTTCTCCATCAACAATCTTGATTTGATAGTCCCCATAGCAGAGGAGGGCAAGAAATATATCAGGGAAATTACATGGTAAGTAAGGCATAAACAAGAAAAATAGAGGACAAAGACGTGTAAAACCAGCACAAAAAATGCTTCAAATTGGCAAATGAAACTACAGATGTGCCTGACGTCTTTGGAATTCTTTGGATAGACACCAAATTTTGAAAATATACGGGAATCCGACTCAACTTTTGGTAAAATCAATGGGAATTCATATCCAAACCCCCCCAAAAACATCCTGACCAATAAACCCAACCCAACCTAACCTAACAATCTAAGTTACTGTGACTAGGGGTGTCCTTCAGGCACTCCCCGAGAGAGGGTTGATGGCTAACACCCCCAGGAAACATTCTCTTCACCTTGGTATGTTTGGCAAGATAGATCTGTGTTCACACTATAAATTGATAAAGAAAAGAAACACCAAACTTTTGTTTGTTTCTTTCTGCTGTCTGGATTGCTTCATTATTATCACTTTATTGGCATTTGGGGCACTTTGGGGATATCAATCTGGTTACTAAAGTCTATTTCTTCTTTGTTGCCACTGTATAGTATTAAGAATAACCCAGAATCGAAGCAACATAGAATAAGGAAAGGAGAGGTATAAAGAAATATGTTTTAAAATAATGGATAACGAAATTACTTGAAACTGGCCCACAGAAAATGTGACCTACATAAAGAAAATAATTAACAGAAAATACAACATATAGAAAATGTAGACCTAAGCAAAAACTCTGACTTTGTGAGGGTGTTGTGGATTTTGTCTCTGAGCAGTGCTATGCGGCATATGTTTTTGTCATTTATCAGTAAATACGAGGCCTCTTCAGCTTAAACAATGTTGTATCCTATTCTATTTCTTCTGCTCTATAATAGTCGCTGATTTTGATACCGCCCAGAAACTGTAATTATCGGCTTTCAAATGGACTGTCGCTAGTGGGATTAGTGATAATGGTTAATTTAATGTTGTCTATGGTTGCCATAACCAGCAAAATTAAGTCATTTAGAATTTTATAGGTTGCCTAAAATAATTTGAAATCAAGAAGAAAAGACATTAAAATTGATTGTGGAAAGAAGATGGCTGTGGCTTTCTTGTCGGAATCAGAATCTTGAAGGAAAAAATATTGGATATTATCTTTGGCTGTGTATGGGCATGGTTAAATGATCTGACCACTTTTTCAAAGCTAAGGACATGATAAAAGTGTAGGTATTTAAAATGAAAGTACTTTTTTTTTTTTTTTTTTTTTTTTTTTTTTTTTTTTTTTGCGTGCTGCACTTTTCATAATACCTCTGTGGTATATACATATTTATTCATTCATTTTTATATTTATGTGATTATTCAATTTATTTCATTTCATTTCTCATTTATTGTTATTTCATTTAATTTGTTTATATGAATATTTTATGTGATTTTTTGTTTGAATTATTATTTAATTTATCTTATTTATTTATGTGATTATTTTATTGGTGTTTCTCTACAATATGGATACACTCTCCAGAGACTCAGTCCCCAACTCCATGTCATAATTTTTTCAACAATTTGAATTGCCTTGAATGGACAGTTGGTTGTTTGGGGCCCTGTCATCCAACTCCCCCTAGCAAACATTGTTTTTACTTCAGTCAGCACAACAAGGTAGAGTTGAAACTTGAAAGCACCGAGGGGACTTCAGCTTCGAGCAGCACTTATTGAGATCTTTTTCCTTTATTTGTGGCATTACTACTACCAATGACTGCAACTTTTTGTCCACATGAAGAATATTATCTTCAATTTGCCTTTGCTTAGTGTGTCCATACAACAGGACCACACCCGTCAGAGACAAAGTCCCCGACTCCAGTCAACAGTGTTGGGGGATTTCATTCATAGCGGGCATTTTAAAAGGCAAAAGAATGTGGAAAATTGAAAACTTAATCCTAGAATAGTATTTCTTATGGTAAAGAAAGTGGAATATTTTAAAACTCAAGGCAAGATTCAGCTACAGATAATTTAACATGGAATTGCACGAATGAACGAGCAAGTGAACCACATCTTAAATGCAAAAACTATCAGAAAGATCACTGTATGAACCAAAAACTTTACTAACCTTGGGGCTGCACTCCAAGAACTACTCCCGATAGCCGTATTTCCCTATCGGAGGCTCTGCCCCCAAATTCTCTCTCAATCACCACTGACTACATTTAAAGATACAAGTTCAGTTTACCTTAAGGTCAAGGAGAGGATGGCCGGGAAGTGACAAACTGCTGACAAAATTCTACAGCTGGAACATGGTTGTTGTATTTCACTGTTATCCCCAATATTGGAATGATTTCACCGCAAAGTTGGTAAAGAATTCTGAAACACAAGTAGCACTGTAATCAAACTTTACCTTTGGAATGAGCAACGAGAAATGTGACAACAGAACTGTCAAATTTACCTGCACGTGCACAAGTATAGACGTTATGTGCATTTCCAATGAAGATATGGTACTATATGAATCAATCACATTGTGTAATTCAGGAATTAACATTTAACAAATATATATTTCATTATACTTTCATAGTACAGTGCAATTCTAAGAAATTGGCTGTGTCATCAAGAGCTACATGCACCACATGTGCAGCTTAGTTGTTTGCTGCGAGGCAAGGAGAGCTGGATTATGAAAAGTTACACTTTCTGTTTTGTTAATATTTAAACACTCTTTTCCTATGTTATAAGACTTTTCATTAAATCTAGCAGATAGTGCGTGTGATTTCTGAAGAATAGCCAGTGTTCTTGGCCTAAAGCCGCACCACATTCTTGGCAAGGTAATATATACAGTAAGAGGTGGCGGGATCTACAGGGGTCAGGGAGGACAACTGCATCCACTACTGTATGGCTTCACCTCTTGCTCCCTGTCCAAAGTTTGATTTGTAAAACTTTAGTTTTGAGGCAGAAATATCCTTGGTGTCCGTGTATCTCAAATCATTAAAGCACACTAGATTCATAAACAAATGATTTCTAGTTATGTATATCAGTGATACCTAATACTTGAATCATTAGTTATCTTCCTACCCTCTGTTAAATTAAATTTACTAAAGTTGAATGCGCTCCCCATTAAATTTGTTAGTTTTCCCTCACTATTTAAGTTAATTAGTAAAATATCACTAAAAGTGATTTTGTGTCCACCTGTTTATGATCTCAGGTGTTATGAGGAAGTAGGTCAATAACATGCTTATTATGTGTTCCAATTTATGTATCCTTTGGAGAGTGCATCCTTTGGAGAGAGAATAGTGTGGGTCAGAAATGACAGGACCTTTTATGCATCAGTTGCATTATTTGCAAGCAGTAATGATAGAGAGCAGTTGCAATCCCATATTTCATATTTGGATCAAGCCTTCAGAAATAGTGGGGTATAAAGATGCTGTAAAAATAGATTGCACTTTTTCAGGATAAGATGTTGCAAATTATTTACAGAAATAGAAAATGAATTGAGAGAAAAGTGGAAAATGTATATTGCATTCTACAAATAGATACTTTATGGCAGAGTTATTAAATTAATTTAGGAGGAGGGACATTATAATCATGAAATAGGGCCTTCCATATATCTTATCTCAATATTCCTTCTTAACACTTACTTGTTCTCTGTGAAGAAGTTTAGACCTTAGGAGTTTTTTGTAATTCTTTGGTATTTTTGAAAAGGCCATATGAACGGACTCAAGGACCTGCTTATGCTAGTTAGATAATCATGCTTTATAGTCCAATTGCATTGATTATTATGGGTATAAGGTATTTGTGTACTTTTTTAAGAATGGAAGAAAAGTTTTTGTCTAAAAATGAATATTGTAATTTGATAGGAAGAGGCTATTTCTTGTATTTTTAATTTTTGTGCATTTGTGATTCTGGCATTTCGTTAGCTGAAGAAGAAGAAAAAGATAATAAATGATTGAATAGCTCCAACATTTCACTGTGAAATCAAAAGGAAATTAGGTGAAACTTTAAGTTTGATTTATGAAAAAATTGATATATGAGTGAAAATTAAGAAGACATACATGTGTCTAAAGTAAATACTTGCTTTATATGTTTTATTTTCACTGTATGATATTACAGGCATTTTTACCTAGGGTAGCTTCCTTTTAGGTTTCTTGTTACACAACCTCTAATGTGAATTTGTTTTTCAGTGACTTCAAATCCTGGACTATCACAGCTGTCACCATACCTGAACTTTGACCCTGCATACCTACAGACCTCACAGCCAGAATTCATTGCTCTAGAAGGTGCTTCACAAAAGAGGGGACGCTTTGAACTGGCTTTCTCACAGATTGGAGGTAAGATGCATAAAATGGTTTTCAAGTTTGTATACAAAGAAGGGTTTTGTCTATATGCTTACATGTGCACCCTTCCTCCTCTGCACATGCAAATACTAAGATATGTACATACACATACTGAAATTATATCCAAACATAATTGGGGTAGAAGATTACCATATACAAGAAATTTCATATTGGACTTTTGTTCTGACAAAGATTATGTAGTTATGATAGTATTAAAGATATTTTCTTTATTGCTAAACCCTAAAGAACTGTTATCCACCCCCTCAACTGCAATTCATGTACAGGTTTTCAAGCATCAAGCAAATTTTGTTTTTTTGATATTTCAAGGACTCAATTTCACACACCAAGAATTGTATATGTACCCCTTGCGCAAATATGCATTACCAGAATTTCTGTTTACTCGCAATGTTCCAATCATAACAAAAAAGGCAGGAACCTTGACTATGATTGGCTTGGAGGAGGAAGGGGAGCTACAAAGGAAATATGAAGTTTGTGTAAGATTATGCCATGGTTTTAACCCATAATGAACACTCATTGTATATTTAGGGATGCATGTATGAGGAGGCAGGGTGTACTGTAATAGTCTTCCCAATTGTTGCTAGACGATCTGTTTTCAAGTGTCATAATGGGGTTTTGATTAATATATTGCAGAAATGCAGCTCATGTTTCTGGGAAATTAATTAAGAGTAGATAGAAGTAATTAGTTTGGGCCTTGATGCTCCACTCTGGTGTCAGATCATACGGCAGCACACAAGGGTTACAAAATAGTCTTCATTCATTTCTGATTAGACTTTAATTTAGGCCTATCTCAAGAGTCGGCTATTTGAATCCTTTTGCAGCACAAACTTATGCAGTCAATATGAGTTCTAGTAATAGCACTATGATGCTTTTTAATTACATTGGTTTATATCACTTTTTTCTAAACTTGCCAAAGCCAATAGGTCCTGATTTAGAAGTTACATTATATTGGTCATTTGCAAAGGCCTCGATAGGACTGAGTATTATAATATACTAGATATAATGTATTTTCAATTGTGGATTATGTTGATATTATAGTGCTATATTATGTGTACTCTAACCTTCATTACAGTAGTCATACTTGTAAAGGCAAAGGCACTGACCTAAAGTTCTCTATTATTTACCCACCCATGATGGTCCATTTGGAGGGCGATAATCCCCATTTCCGGGCGGTATCAAAATTGGTGCATGGGCCAGTCCAGGAACCAGCCTGTGTGCTGCCTGCCTCGGGCGACAAAATTAGAGCGCAAGCTGGTGGGACAGCCAGCCATGGTCCTTATTCCGGGTGTCACATGTGTGACACCCAGTGCAAGTGGGTTAAAGCTTGATTTGGAATGGTTAGCTGGTATATGAATCAGTGATCTGTATGTATATCATCTGTTATTATTTAAACATGTGATTTCAAGTGCACAAGCTTTTGCCTTTGGTAATGTATGTACATAATACACCACACAAGGTTCTAATAAACAGTTTCTTTTTTATATATTGTAGAACAATATGTGGAAAGGACACATACATACTTTAGAAAATGTTTTGGTTAAAATATGATTAATGTATTGCCATTGTAAAAGGACAGCAACAAATAATAATCATGCGAGCCATTTCCTTATCACGTAACCCAATAACGCAGGGTAAAATAGTTATCGAATGGTTGTTGGCTCCACAGTTTCGTGTTTTTGCCTGGTTCATTTGGTAGTTTGCGAGCAACATTTGGAATGTAAAATCTTGCATTTTGATATAATTTTTTAAGTTAAAATTTTTGGAAGGTTCTCCTTCACTTACATTGCTATTGCCTAAAAGTTTTACCATAGAAATGATGCTGCTACTATCGGAAAAAAACAGACTCCGTTTTAAGGACTTCTTTGGCATGTCTTGATAAAAAAAAATGTTGTTATGCATTTCATTGTATTGAAAGATTTGGTTTATGATCACATTCTCTATAATAGTTATTTATGCTGTTATTTTTCTTGTTGTTTTTTCTTTCTTTTGTGTCTCCTCATCTTTCTTCTACCTGTCTTCTTCTTTGTTCATCATCATCTTTGTTTATCTTCTTTTTCTTTTTTTTTTTCTTCTTCCTCTTCTTCGTCTTTTTCTTTTTATTTTTATTTTTATTTTTTTTTTCTTTCTTGTTTCTTTTTTTTGTCTTCTTTCATTATTTTCTTTTTTCTTTTGTCTTCTTTCATCATTTTCTTTTTTCTTTTGTCCTCTTTCTTCTTTTGTTTTCTCCTCCTCCTCCTCTTAGTATATACAGTATCATATTACAGAATATTTTTTTTATAGTTTACTGTAGTTATATTCTGCCATCTTTATACAATGCAATAACCAACACACAATTCCAGGACTATGTCTTATTGGTGCGGGACTTGGTGGAGCGCAGGGCTTGTATCGTGGCCTTCAGGAGACAGCTGCTGCAGGACACACTGGCAAAATTAGGCGTACACAGTGAGTTTCCCTTGGCGTTTATTTTCTGTGTTGGTAAGGGTGATCTAGGGATTATGGGTGTACTGTAGGATAAATGAAATCTAATTCAGCTGTAAGCAAAGCCTATGATCATATTGCAATAAGATGTTTTTAATTAAGTTGCAACTGTATCTTTTGGACATGCTATAAGTTTATGATCATGCAGTTAGTAAATTTTCTACTGCTTACTGCAGTGTAAATACATGGTATATAATACTGAAAGTTTTATTTTTTCGTAGAAAACTCTGTAGTTTACTCATTAGAATGCTAGTCTATGATTAATACCCATATCTGCTCAACAGATTATTAAACTATGTTATGAAGAGAGGCGCAGCATCGGCCAACACACTAGGCGTTGTAGCATTCATGTACTCTGGCTTTGGGTGCTTGTTCTACTATGCCCGCGGGAGTCAGGAAGATGAAATCAACACTCTAGGTGCAGGTGCTTTGACTGGGCTCCTCTACAAATCTACGGCTGGCCTAAAGAAATGTGCTATGGGAGGGGTGATTGGCTTAGCGGCAGCAGCAGCCTATGTTGCTTTTTCATCGCGGGATAAATTGAAGGATCAGTACAATCAACGATTCTAAAAAAGATTTAAAACTTTATGGAAAATTTACTTTTTGTCTGCATTAATGCTTGTTAGAGATTGTTATAGATATTTTTATTTATCTTGTACTTATAAGATGTCAAGAGATAATTGGAGTTGATAGTGGTCTAGTGCATCTAGACTATTACCTGAATGAAGGAACTTGTATTTTCTTTGAACATGTATTTTCCATCATAATATAAATGCCACTAATTTATTTTGACTTAGAAGGGCGATGAAATTTAATTATTGTTATTTTATTATGCTCAGTACATTGTCAATTGAGAAGGAACATGGTAGAGTACCTATTTTTCTTGAGTTGATGTGTTATTATTTTATTATGTTACGAGCTCATGAGGGAATTATTGGCAACATAAAAACAAAACAAAGAATGCTGGAGTGTTTGCTCACCATGCAAGAGATCCATGGGTTCTTTGGCATAATATTATGGAAAGTGATAATTCCATATCATGGCAAGTTTTTT
>NC_091567.1:2467940-2485440 GCF_042767895.1 Penaeus vannamei
AGAGATATCTAAAATAGTTTATTAAATATGATTACCAAACACATAACATTACAAAAAGAAAGAAAGAAAGGAAAAAACATGAAATCTCCCAAAAGAGCGAATTTCACGTACGACATTTCTCTTTTCTCCGACATGATTACATGAAAACGGTGGTGATAGAATAGTGAGTGCGACAGTTTTTACTGAACATTATTGTCGCGCCGTCTGGCAGTGGAGAGTGTCGTCTTCGGCACGGACACGGTGGATTAGGATTAAACTAAATACGGTATTAAGCGTTAAGGACGCTACAGATGACGCTTTATGATGCATCGCTATTCGGCAGTCGCTACATACTCAGTGTTGTCCACCGCCAGTGGAGTGGTAGTTAGGTAATTGCCCAAAGCCCGAGGTTAATTCAGTAAATTCATGGAAGAGACAGCGTATTTCTCCTTTTGCAAATATATATGATATCCATATATAATTTCTTAGCGGGGGATATACTCTGACAATTCGATTATCACATCCGCCAATAACCTCATCACAGAAATTTGTTTCATGATCTGAAAGCAGAACTATCGGTGAACTCCCATGTTACGTTATAGTACCATATAACGATCGAAAATCTTTACTGTTTCCTTGTTTTTCAAAGAGAACAAAATTGAGCATCTTATCAAATAACCTTCAGCTCTCAAATGGACTTTCCGCGGACTACTGAAGTTAAACTTATCGGTCGTCTGTTATACATGTCAATAGTTGTAGTTTATCTAAATTGCTTTATGATTAGTTCCTTTTGCCCTTTTTTATTATTATATATTTTTTTTAAAATAAATACAAGGGAGTAATAGTATAAACCACTAAATATTATCTGTTTTGTGCGTGCAGTCTCTTTATATTGAAAGGAAGTCTCATTCACTCATAATTTCTCAATTGTGGGGCTACAGATACTTAAATCCTGAAGTCCTGTATTCTGAGTTGCATGGCGGCCTGGTGAGTCAGTGATATTTTGTAATGCGATGTGTACATGAAATCATGAGAGTTTTTCAGTTTTATTTAATTAACGTCCTAGGTTTGCTGTTTGTAACACACACATACACACACACACACACACACACACACACACACACACACACACACACACACACACACACACACACACACACACACACACACACACACATACACACACACACACACACACGCACACACACACACACACACACACACACACACACACACACACACACACACACATACACACACACACACACACACACACACACACACACACACACACACACACACAACACACACACTCACACACACACACACACACACTCTCACTCACACACACACACACACACATATATATATATATATATATATATATATATATATATATATATATATTTAATATCTAATACGTAGAAAAAAATATGATTATAAATTGCAGTGTTTAGAATGCAAGGAGAAAACCTCTACGGGCATTTTAACATAAACATATTGACTGAAGTTGCCTTAAGGTAGGCCTATCTGCCAAAGCAGATCCCTGAAATTCATTTCAGGATATCCAGTCGGGGAACCATGGCGGAAAAAAACGAAACTAAAAGAAAAAAATACTAATCTGTACTTCCTCCTCTTCTGCCATTCACGTGTCTGTGGACAAGAACAATTCATTATAGTGATTATAGAAACGGAAAAATCTGTGCCGCCTGAAAAACATAATTTGGAAACGGATCCGTTGTTCTATCTGCAGAACGCAGCCGAGTACTGCCGAAGATGACCTGAATTGGTTAGGTTAAGTTAGGTTAGCTTAGCTTAGCTTAGCTTAGCTTATCTTAGGGAACCGGATCCGTGCCTCCAAGAAAGAAAATCATCGTGTACAAATGGAACCGTTTCTATAACCCTTGCCAATCAAATAACGATGCAGTCTTTCTAGAACATCGATTATCAATACCAATTAGCAACTGTCACTGCCCATTACACGAAAATCCTTGGATGGCGGCAAGAAAGCCTTCAATGGAGACCTAGCCCGAAACTATCCTTATAAGATACGAATTCGTGATATTCAAGGAAAATCTTATCATTTGGTTTGAATGAATGATTACACGAGATATGATTATCTAACGAGCGAAACAAACAAGAAATATTGATTTGTCATTTCCCTTTTCAATGCATTTGGTTTTAATGATGGATTGATGATGTAATAGACTATGCTACTAAGACCCAAAATTAATGCAAAGACAGGAAATGCTCTCGTTCTTTTTCCTGTCAAATACTTTCTGCGCATTAACGAGAGCTTATTTCGTCGAAGCCAAAGTTACGAAGAAATTCCTGCTTTTTTTTTCCTTCTTTCAAGATTTTTTTCCTCATGATCTATGTACCGATTAACAGAGATCCAAAAATCGTACTGAATCTTGAAAATGGGAAACTCGCCGGACCATTCGAGTGCAAAAATCCATTACGGAGACGATTTTGGCACGATATGTACGATACTTGTGCGACGCCAAAACCACGTGCCACATATACAAGATTCCGGCACACATGGGAAAGGGTTAAGTAGGCCTATCTGTACGATACTGGTACGATCAAAGACTATATATATCTTTGGGTACGATACTGGGAGGACTTGCCTAGATAGTGGCAAGATATATGCCGAATTGTCACGGAATTACTACGATCTGCGATAACGTTCGTGTGTCAGAAAAATCAGTCATCTTCAGGTTGGAATTAAACTTTGCAAAATCACAGGGGTTCTGTCGTGTTCACAACGGGTCATGTCTTGGGCATTTAAAGTATGTCAATGGGTACATATTCTTTAAAGCGCATATAAATGAAACGCTTCTCATTTTACGCTAATCGGCGTTAAAGTCTTGAACGAAGGAAAAGCTTTTACAAATAGTGTTTAGTACGAAATCATCAATGGTTTATCATAGGTTTCTGCCAGAAAATAGTGAGTATATGCATATAATTCAACTTTCCATTTTGTGTAGTAAAACACACTCAATGCAGTGATTTTCATAATGGTGCGTACAACCTAAAACTAGCGCCACTTCTATTGTTTGTTTGCTTGTTTTACCAGCTTTGTGCGTTTCGTATTTAACAATTTTGTCGTCATTTGTATTCGTTAAATTTGTCCTTATTCATATTCATCAGTTGCCACTATTTGTATTTACAAAGTTTGTCTTTTTATGTTTACTGATTTTGTATTATTTGCATTCACCTATTTGTGTGTGTGTGTGTGTGTGTGTGTGTGTGTGTGTGTGTGTGTGTGTGTGTGCATGTGTGTGTGTGTGTGTGTGTGTGTGTGTGTGTGTGTGTGTTTACCTGCTGTGTCCTAATTTATTAATCAGTTATGTCCAATAAAATCCTAGACCTTTCTTTAACCTTCATTACAAATTGTTTTAGTATTTATTAGCATGCCTTTATAAAAGCGTTTCTCTAATATATTTTACTACGAATAAACTACAATTAATTCTTACCTGTTTACCGACATTTCCCAAAGCGTGAAATAGTTGTGGAAGGGCACGATTCATGTCCGTTTTGTTTAATTCTCTGAAAATATCGCTCATTATCTCAGACAATATGGCACTGAACATTTTAATAATCGTAGACGACGCATTCCCGAGGAAAAATGACTGTATATATAAATTTTCAATTCTACAACAACAACAGCAACAAAATTCTGCGAATGGGCTGTTGGCAAAGTTTTGAAACAATGGTATAAATTGTATTTTGTTTTGTGACTTAACTTATCGCTCATATGTGTTCCCTGATAACGTTTTTCGCTCATATTAATCATTTAGCAAAGAAAAAAAATCTGGCTCTGCTGTACCTTTCGACAACCAAAGCTCGATGTCAGGAGTAGCTGATGGCGCCCAAGTCGAGGCGGATGCGCAGTTGGCATTGCAATACGGCGGCCCTTGCAACGGAGACTCGACGTGATGGCCGAAGTCCCTCTCTGCTGAGATCAGAACAAGAAGGAGATTAATGGGGGCCGAGAAGTGATGCACGTTTGGGTGTATTTCGTTGCTACAATAACCTTTCGGTAAAAAATAAACTGTTATAATTTCATATTGTTATGCATATTATGGTACCATATATATACATATATACATACACACACACACACACACACACACACACACACACACACACACACACACACACATATATATATATATATATATATATATATATATATATATATATATATATATATATGTATGTATGTATGTATGTATGTGCATATATATACATATATATATTTATGTATGTATGCACACACACACACACACACACACACACACACACACACACACACACACACACACACACACACACACACACACACACACATATATATATATATATATATATATATATATATATATATATATACATGTATATATACATATGTACATATGTATATATGTATATATATGTATAAATATACACACAAATATATACGTAAATATATATGCATGTATGTGTGCGTGTGTGTATCATAATCTAAATTAGTTATTGTGGAAAGCAAGAAGCGCATCTCGCGCGTCATCTGTCTGCTTAGACACAGCTGTAGCTGAGGCACAGTACATCACTGTTATGATAATTGTGCAAATGTCACTATAGCTAGTCAGTATACTGTCATTTTTTGTGTTCGTCTTTGTCTCAGCGTACATTCACCATATCCACCCTGTAGCGTAGTTGTTGCGCAGCGAATTTTACTCGTCACTTATTTCACTCTGTCAACAAGTACAGCATACGTTATTATACAAATTTACTTCTAGTCAACTATCATACCCATATTATACACGTATAACCACCATGTTACAATTTCTCGGCCATTGAAGAACATCCGAGGCGCGACGCATCCCGACCGTCACTTCCCTCGCGCCGCAGACGACCCTCTCCGCCGCCGCTCGACCTTGGCTTCGCGATTTTCTGAATTTCTGGATTTTCGTTGAATATGGCCATGGACAACAGAAGCAGCGGCATTCTCGGCCTCATCAGCCCTTCCTACAGCTCCAGCGACCCTGGGATGAACGTTCCATGTGAGTGAGAGATGGCTGAGAGGGAGAAAATACCTACATAGAGGTGTTTTGTTTTTGTGACCATGTCGGGATAAACAAGGGAATTTTGGGAAGGGAATAGAGTGTTCTACTAATTCTAGTTATCAGGAATTGTTATGGGGAGTCTGTTAGTTGAGGTTTGATCATTGTCTCATTTCACTACGGAGAATAAAACCTTTTTTCGGCGCTTGATAATGCATTGACTATATTAGAGGTGTTGTATAAGCCTTCACAAAGCTTACCGGACGGGGAGACGAGACAAGTTTATATAGTGATTCATTTTATGTAGAGATTGGGATGCTTGCAATATCTAATTATATATTTGATGCTGTACACTTAAGCCTTCGGTAAGATGGTTAACAGAGAATTGCAAATGACTTGACTGAAGAGGTGTGATAAGTCTTTAGATTATTTTTTGTGTTAATTTGTGACCTTTTAATTAAAGGGAACTCACAGCCTTTGTGTTAAATACACTTGTAGTATAAGATGTTAATTACAGAAGTTAAGTGGTTGCTCCTGATGTAAACCTGTTAATTGCATCTTTCTTGGATCAGCACACACAGGAGACCGATTTATTGGGAAGAGCAAAACAGTTGCTAGAATTGGAATGCATTGAAACATTGTTTTGTGTACAATAGACCAGTGGGGGTTGTTGTTACCAAGAGCAACACACCCTCCCTAAGTCAATTAAAATGACAATTAGCTGTAGGATATCCAATTATTTCTTCGGTTCTTGGCGTTGTTTCTTTTCTGAGTATTATTTCTCCATCAACAATCTTGATTTGATTGTCCCCATAGCAGAGGAGGGCATGAAATATATCAGGGAAATTACATGGCAAATAAGGCGTAAACAAGAAAAATACAGAACAGATGCGTAAAACCAGCATAAAAAATGCATCAAATCGGCAAATGAAACTACAGATGTGCCTGACGTTTATGGATAGACACCAGATTTTGAAAATATACTGGAATCTGACTCAACTTTTGGTAAAATCTATCAGAATTCATATCCAAACCCCCCCAAAAACATCCTGACCAATAAACCTAACCTAACCTAACAATCTAAGTTACTGTGACTAGGGGTGTCCTTCAGGCACTCCCCGAGAGAGGGTTGATGGCTAACACCCCCAGGAAACATTCTCTTCACCTTGGTATGTATGGCAAGATAGATCTGTGTTCATACCATAAATTGATAAAGAAAAGAAACACCAAACTTTTGTTTCTTTCTTTCTGCTGTCTGGATTGCTTCATTATCATCACTTTATTGGCATTTGGGGCACTTTGGGGATATCAATCTTGTTACTAAAGTCTATTTCTTCTTTGTTGCCACTGTATAGTATTAAGACTAACCCAGAATCGAAGCAACATAAAATAAGGAAAGGAGAGGTATAAAGAAATATGTTTTAAAAATAATGGATAACAAAATTACTTGAAACTGGCCCACAGAAAATGTGACCTACATAAAGAAAATAATTAACAGAAAATGAAACATATAGAAAATGTAGACCTAAGCAAAAACTCTGACTTTGTGAGGGTGTTGTGGATTTTGTCTCTGAGCAATGCTATGCGGCATATATTTTTGTCATTTATCAGTAAATATGAGGCCTCTTCAGCTTAAGGGGACCGTCCCTGAGAGAGGGGGGAGGAGGGGGTTAAATTAAGATAGTTAGCGTATAGTATAGGTACATGGATGAGGAAACTACCAAACGAGTATTAACCGCCTGCTATGGCTCGTTGTCTTGCAGCCGGCGTGCGAGTCCCTCAGCACCCGGAGAGGTACGTCGCTATTGAGCGCCCAGGTACACCTATGTGGACTTTTGCTTGCGGCAATCGTGCATAAGGCATTTGATTATGACATTGCGCATAGATATGAGTTCGTGAATGTTCAAGGAACACTTTTATACCAATATCAGGAAAAAATTATATCACCGTGATTTATGACGAAATATTTTGTGAAATATATCTAAAAAAAAATGTATGTTTTGTGTCCTTTTACACACGAAATATGCTTTGATCGAGACTCCCTGGTAATATGTTTTAGTTTACGTGGTAATATATACGTATATCACATACGAAGCACTAATGTTTAAAAATAGCCTTATAAGGAAGGATTGAAATATTTCCGTTACATTTCGCTCAACGGTCGGTACATCACAGCAGGGGGCAATTTGAATTGATTTGAAATTGGTAGTTACCGTTGTAAAGACCAATTCAATACGAATGTTACCTAAATGTCGGATTTTTAAACTTCGGATGTATAAGCGAGATACAGATTATTTCATGTTGAAGATGATAGTACTCAGTAATACCTGCTCTGAAATAAAAACTATATGGAATTTTGAGCTCGGTTGTATGCGTAGTCTTCGTCTGGCGTTCAAAAAGCTATCGCATCCGTTTCGTGCGTTCCCGATAAAAATGAATATGTTTAGACGTTACCGTAAGTCTTAGGCACCATAAATTGGCAAATATCCCACAACACATAGGCGTCTGCATGATTTTATGCACTTCTTAGTAAAGATAATGGGTGCAAATGGCTAATCATAAACTTTACACTTGTTCTCCCTTGCAATTTGTTAATATTGACAATTATCAAAGAAAATGGGTATGAGAGGGATAACTAATAAATTTTATTATTTAGATATGAAAGTCAATGTAGGCCTACTAAATGATGATGATTAATCTTTTTAACTTTATGTGCGTGCGTTCACGTACATATGATCCTCCTCGAAAATTATAAACACCCAGTGACCATCTCCCCCTCCCCCCCCCCCCTGTGTGAGGCATGGGGAATATTCAACGACTTTCGTAAGTTCTCGAATTCAATGTACTAAATTCATATGCTTTTGAAATTCTCAAAATTGAACCACCATGTTGTATTCATGCCAGGACTTTATAATTAGAATGATTTTGTACTAATGTTGCCATCCACAGTTCCCCATTTCTTCAAAAAAAAAAAAATAAAAATAAAAAAAATGGAAAATAAAAAAAAATATATTTTTTAAAAAAAGGTTTTTATCTGGTTTAGATTAGTTGTCTCTATGGTAAAATGCATTTATTAAGCTTTTCACACGAAAATATCAACTTTAATGAACAACGAAAAAAAAAAAAAAAAAAAAGTGACATACCTTTACAGAATAGCGTCCCTATTGAACATGAAAATTCCTATTGACTTGGTAATCATTGCATTGCAAAGTACACTAAATAAGCGTTTTTTTGATATATAATATCATTAGATTCAGAGAAAAATAACAGAGATAACGAACTTTGGCAAGGTGCCAAATACAAAACGCCGTAGCTCGGCTATTTTTTTATGAATCTTCGGTACTTCCCAACTCACGTAATTTTCATGCGATCCAAATGCAGTTTGTTGCTTTCACTAGAGCCTCGGCGTCCCATAGCCATGTAAAAGGCCGATTTTTTAATTTTTGCCTTAATCAAAAAATAATAATATTTTAATGCTGAAAAACGCATTCAAAAATAGTTCTCTATGTCAAGCTGTCCCCCGCCAAAAAAAAAAAGGAAATTCAAAATTCGGCCTTTTACATGGCTATAGGCTAGAGTTGATCTAACACTAGCATTTTTGGGGGAATATTCTGTAAAGAGCTCTGATAGTTGGGATGTACCGAAGACATACCAAAAAAAATAGCGATTTTTTTCAACTTTTTGGGGGGTGCCCCCCCCCCCAATGGGGGAGCAAAGTTAAAATTTATATATATAACGAAGCGCAATTCTTTGCTCTATAGCATGCAAAAAGAATCAATCAGTTATCTCTAACCGATATTTTTTTATGATGTATAGAGTAGGGAAAGGTGGCCATTCTCAGGGACGGTCCCCTTAAACAATGTTGTATCCTATTCTATTTCTTCTGCTCTATAATAGTCACTGATTTTGATACTGCCCAGAAACTGCAATTATCGTCTTTCAAATGGACTGTCGCTAGTGGGATTAGTGATAATGGTTAATTTAATGTTGTCTATGGTTGCCATAACCAGCAAAATCAAGTCATTTAGAATTTTATAGGTTGCCTAAAATAATTTGAAATCAAGAAGAAAAGACATTAAAATTGATTGTGGAAAGAAGATGGCTGTGGCTTTCTTGTCGGAATCAGAATCTTGAAGGAAAAAATATTGGATATTATCTTTGGCTGTGTATGGGCATGGTTAAATGATCTGACCACTTTTTCAAAGCTATGGACATGATAAAGGTGTAGGTATTTAAAATAAAAGTGCCTTTGTTTTGTTATTTTTCTTTGGGTGCTGCACTTTTGATAATACATCTGTGGCGTATACACATTTATTCATTCATTTTTATATTTATGTGATAATTCAATTTATTTCATTTCATTTCTCATTTGTTGTTATTTTATTTTATTTGTTTATATGAATATTTTATGTGATTTTTTGTTTGAATTATTTCATTTATCTTATTTATTTATGTGATTATTTTATTGGTGTTTCTCTACAATATGGATACTCTCTCCAGAGACTCAGTCCTGAACTCCATGTCATAACTTTTTCAATAATTTGAGTTGCCTTGGGTGGACAGTGGGTTGTTTGGGGGCCCTGCCATCCAACTCCCCCTAGCAAACATTGTTTTTACTTTAGTAGGCACAACAAGGTAGAGTTGAAACTTGAAAGCACCGAGGGGACTTCAGCTTCGAGCAGCACTTATTGAGATCTTTTTCCTTTATTTGTGGCATTACTACTACCAATGACTGCAACTTTTTGTCCACATGAAGAATATTATCTTCAATTTGCCATTGCTTAGTGTGTCCATACAACAGGACCACACCCATCAGAGACAAAGTCCCCGACTCCAGTCAACAGTGTTGGGGGATTTCATTCATAGCGGGCATTTAAAAAAGCAAAAGAATGTGGAAAACTGAAAACCCAAGTCTAGAATAGTATTTCTTATGGTAAAGAAAGTGGAATATTTTAAAACTCAAGGTAAGATTCAGCTACAGATGATTTAACATGGTATTGCACGAATGAATGAGCAAGTGAACCACATCTTAAATGCAAAAACTATCAGAAAGATCACTGTATGAACCAAAAACTTGCCGTATTTCCCTATCGGAGGCTCTGCCCCCAAAGTCTCTCTCAATCACCACTGACTACATTTAAAGATACAAGTTGAGTTTACCTTAAGGTCAAGGAGAGGATGGTCGGGAAGTGACAAACCACTGACAAAATTCTACAGCTGGAACATGGTTGTTGTATTTCACTGTTATCCCCAATATTGTAATGATTTCACTGCAAAGTTGGTAAAGAATTCTGAAACACAAGTAGCACTGTAATCAAACTTTACCTTTGGAATGAGCAACGAGAAATGTGACAACAGAACTGTCAAATTTACCTGCACGTGCACAAGTATAGACGTTATGTGTATTTCCAATGAAGATATGGTACTATATGAATCAATCACATTGTGTAATTCAGGAATTAACATTTAACATATATAATATTTCATTATACTTTCATAGTACAGTGCAATTCTAAGAAATTGGCTGTGTCATCAAGAGCTACATGCACCACATGTGTGGCTTAGTTATTTGCTGCGAGGCAAGGAGGGCTGGATTATGAAAAGTAACACTTTCTGTTTTGTTAATATTTAAACACTCTTTTCCTATGTTATAAGACTTTTCATTAAATCTAGCAGATACTGCGTGTGATTTCTAAAGAATAGCCTGTGTTCTTGGCCTAAAGCCGCACCACATTCTTGGCAAGGTAATATATACAGTAAGAGGTAGCGGGATCTACAGGGGTCAGGGAGGACAACTGCATCCTCGACTGTATGGCTTCACCTCTTGCTCCCTGTCAAAGTTTGATGTGTAAAACTTTAGTTTTGATACAGAAATATCCTCGGTGTCTGTGTATCTAAAATCATTAAAGCACACTAGATTCATAAATAAGTAATTTCTAGTTATGTATATCAGTGATACCTAATACATGAATCATTAGTTATCTTCCTACCCTCTGTTAAATTAAATTAACTCAAGTTGAATGCGCTCTCCATTAGATATATTAGTTGTCCCTCACTATTTAAGTTAATTAGTGAAATATCACTAGAAGTGATTTTGTGTCCACCTGTTTATGATCTCAGGTGTTATGAGGAAGTATGTCAATAACATGCTTATTATGTGTTCCAATTTATGTATCCTTTGGAGAGTGCATCCTTTGGAGAGAGAATAGTGTGGGTCAGAAATGACAGGACCTTTTGCATTATTTGCAAGCAGTAATGATAGAGAGCAGTTGCAATCCCATATTTCATATTTGGATCAAGCCTTCAGAAATGGGGTATAAAGATGCTGTAAAAATAGATTGCACTTTTTCAGGATAAGATGTTGCAAATTATTTACAGAAATAGAAAATGAATTGAGAGAGAAGTGGAAAATGTATATTGCATTCTACAAATAGATACTTTATGGCAGAGTTATTAAATTAATTTATTTTTGAAAAAGCCATATGAACGGACTCAAGGACCTGCTTATACTAGTTAGATAATCATGCTTTATAGTCCAATTGCATTGATTATTATGGGTATAAGGTATTTGTGTACTTTTTTAAGAATGGAAGAAAAGTTTTTGTCTAAAAATGAATATTGTAATTTGATAGGAAGAGGCTATTTCTTGTATTTTTAATTTTTGTGCATTTGTGATTCTGGCATTTCGTTAGCTGAAGAAGAAGAAAAAGATAATAAATGATTGAATAGCTCCAACATTTCACTGTGAAATCAAAAGGAAATTAGGTGAAACTTTAAGTTTGATTTATGAAAAAATTGATATATGAGTGAAAATTAAGAAGACATACATGTGTCTAAAGTAAATACTTGCTTTGTATGTTTTATTTTCGCTCTTTGATATTACAGGCATTTTTACCTAGGGTAGCTTCCTTTTAAGTTTCTTCTGTTACACATCCTCTAATGTGAATTTGTTTTTCAGTGACTTCAAATCCTGGACTATCACAGCTGTCACCATACCTGAACTTTGACCCTGCATACCTACAGACCTCACAGCCAGAATTTATTGCTCTAGAAGGTGCTTCACAAAAGAGGGGACGCTTTGAACTGGCTTTCTCACAGATTGGAGGTAAGATGCATAAAATGGTTTTCAAGTTTGTTTACGAAGAAGGGTTTTGTCTATATGCTTACATGTGCACCCTTCCTCCTCTGCACACGCAAATACTAGGATATGTTCATACACATAATGAAATGATATCCAAATATGATTGGGTTAGAAGATTACCATATACAGGAAATTTCATATTGGACTTTCGTTCTGACAAAGATTATATAGTTATGATAGTATTAAAGATATTTTCTTTATTACTAAATTCTAAAGAACTGTTATCCACCCCCTCAACTGCAATTCATGTACAGGTTTTCAAGCATCAAGCAAATTTTGTTTTTTTGTTATTTCAAGGACTCAATTTCACACACCAAGAATTGTATATGTACCCCTTGCGCAAATATGCATTACCAGAATTTCTGTTTACTCGCAATGTTCCAATCATAACAAAAAAGGCAGGAACCTTGACTATGATTGGCTTGGAGGAGGAAAGGGAGCTACAAAAGAAATATGAAGTTTGCGTAAGATTATGCCATAGTTTTAACATAAACCCATAATGAACACGCATTGTATATTTAGGGATGCATGAATGAAGAGGCAGGGTTTATTGTAATAGTATTCCCAATGGTTGCTAGACGATCTGGTTTCAAGTGTCATAATGGGGTTTTGATTAATATATTGCAGAAATGCAGCTCATGTTTCTGGGAAATTAATTAAGAGTAGATAGAAGTAATTAGTTTGGGCCTTGATGCTCCACTCTGGTGTCAGATCATACGGCAGCACACAAGGGTTACAAAATAGTCTTCATTCATTTCTGATTAGACTTTAATTTAGGCCTATCTCAAGAGTCGGCTATTTGAATCCTTTTGCGGCACAAACTTATGCAGTCAATATGAGTTCTAGTAATAGCACTATGATGCTTTTTAATTACATTGGTTTATATCACTTTTTTCTAAACTTGCCAAAGCCAATAGGTCCTGATTTAGAAGTTACATTATATTGGTCATTTGCAAAGGCCTCGATAGGACTGAGTATTATAATATACTAGATATAATGTATTTTCAATTGTGGATTATGTTGATATTATAGTGCTATATTATGTGTACTCTAACCTTCATTACAGTAGTCATACTTGTAAAGGCAAAGGCACTGACCTAAAGTTCTCTATTATTTACCCACCCACGATGGTCCATTTGGAGGGCGATAATCCCCATTTCCGGGCGGTATCAAAATTGGTGCATGGGCCAGTCCAGGAACCAGCCTGTGTGCTGCCTGCCTCGGGCGACAAAATTAGAGCGCAAGCTGGTGGGACAGCCAGCCATTGTCCTTATTCCGGGTGTCACATGTGTGACACCCAGTGCAAGTGGGTTAAAGCTTGATTTGGAATGGTTAGCTGGTATATGAATCAGTGATCTGTATGTATATCATCTGTTATTATTTAAACATGTGATTTCAAGTGCACAAGCTTTTGCCTTTGGTAATGTATGTACATAATACACCACACAAGGTTCTAATAAACAGTTTCTTTTTTATATATTGTAGAACAATATGTGGAAAGGACACATACATACTTTAGAAAATGTTTTGGTTGAAATATGATTAATGTATTGCCATTGTAAAAGGACAGCAACAAATAATAATCATGCGAGCCATTTCCTTATCACGTAACCCAATAACGCCGGGTAAAATAGTTATCGAATGTTTGTTGGCTCCACAGTTTCGTGTTTTTGCCTGGTTCATTTGGTAGTTTGCGAGCAACATTTGGAATGTAAAATCTTGCATTTTGATATAATTTTTTAAGTTAAAATTTTTGGAAGGTTCTCCTTCACTTACATTGCTATTGCCTAAAAGTTTTACCATAGAAATGATGCTGCTACTATCGGAAAAAAATAGACTCCGTTTTAAGGACTTCTTTGGCATATCTTGATAAAAAAAAATGTTGTTATGCATTTCATTGTATTGAAAGATTTGGTTTATGATCACATTCTCTATAATAGTTATTTATGCTGTTATTTTTCTTCTTGTTTTTTCTTTCTTTTGTGTCTCCTCATCTTTCTTCTACCTGTCTTCTTCTTTGTTCATCATCATATTTGTTCATCTTCTTTTTCTCTCTTTTTTTCTTCTTCCTCTTCTTCGTCTTTTTCTTTTTCTTTTTCTTTTTCTTTTTTTTTTCTTTCTTGTTTCTTTTTTTTTTGTCTTCTTTCATTATTTTCTTTTTTCTTTTGTCTTCTTTCATCATTTTCTTTTCTTTTGTCCTCTTTCTTCTTTTGTATTCTCCTCCTCCTCCTCTTAGTATATACAGTATCATATTACAGAATATTTGTTTTATAGTTTACTGTAGTTATATTCTGCCATCTTTATACAATGCAATAACCAACACACAATTCCAGGACTATGTCTTATTGGTGCGGGACTTGGTGGAGCGCAGGGCTTGTATCGTGGCCTTCAGGAGACAGCTGCTGCAGGACACACTGGCAAAATTAGGCGTACACAGTGAGTTTCCCTTGGCGTTTATTTTCTGTGTTGGTAAGGGTGATCTAGGGATTATGGGTGTACTGTAGGATAAATGAAATCTAATTCAGCTGTAAGCAAAGCCTATGATCATATTGCAATAAGATGTTTTTAATTAAGTTGCAACTGTATCTTTTGGACATGCTATAAGTATATGATCATGCAGTTAGTAAATTTTTCTACTGCTTACTGCAGTGTAAATACATAGTATATAATACTGAAAGTTTTATTTTTTCGTAGAAAACTCTGTAGTTTACTCATTAGAATGCCAGTCTATGATTAATACCCATATCTGCTCAACAGATTATTAAACTATGTTATGAAGAGAGGCGCAGCATCGGCCAACACACTAGGCGTTGTAGCATTCATGTACTCTGGCTTTGGGTGCTTGTTCTACTATGCCCGCGGGAGTCAGGAAGATGAAATCAACACTCTAGGTGCAGGTGCTTTGACTGGGCTCCTCTACAAATCTACTGCTGGCCTAAAGAAATGTGCTATGGGAGGGGTGATTGGCTTAGCGGCAGCAGCAGCCTATGTTGCTTTTTCATCGCGGGATAAATTGAAGGATCAGTACAATCAACGATTCTAAAAAAGATTTAAAACTTTATGGAAAATTTACTTTTTGTCTGCATTAATGCTTGTTAGAGATTGTTATAGATATTTTTATTTATCTTGTACTTATAAGATGTCAAGAGATAATTGGAGTTGATAGTGGTCTAGTGCATCTAGACTATTACCTGAATGAAGGAACTTGTATTTTCTTTGAACATGTATTTTCCATCATAATATAAATGCCACTAATTTATTTTGACTTAGAAGGGCGATGAAATGTAATTATTGTTATTTTATTATGCTCAGTACATTGTCAATTGAGAAGGAACATGGTAGAGTACCTATTTTTCTTGAGTTGATGTGTTATTATTTTATTATGTTACAGGCTCATGAGGGAATTATTGGCAACATAAAAACAAAACAAAGAATGCTGGAGTGTTTGCTCACCATGCAAGAAATCCATGGGTTCTTTGGCATAATATTATGGAAAGTGATAATTCCATATCATGGCAAGTTTTTTCTCAGTGATTGCTAACTGAGTATATATTTTTACTGTTATATTTTTCTTTTTTTTTTTTTGTTTTTTTTTCCACTCCCGGGCCAGGATATTGTAGGGACGAAAATTTATTCCATATTGTACAGAATGTATCTATACTTTCCATGTTAAAATCGCCAGTTTATTGTAAATACATTACCAGGATTTTGTATGAATATAGGAAAAAATCAAATAAAATAGAAAAATTGTATTTGAGAAAGTCTTGTTCCTATTCCCCTTTTTTGGTACGTTGAGATTCCATATGTACATAAGCTTATGGAGAGATTGTGTATAAAAAGCAAAAGTATGGCATGATCTTATTCCAGAATCTGCTTATATATTTGAAGTCAAGAATGCTAAATTGAGTTATGATATTCATATACAAGCTACCTACATGTATTTAAGATTGTTATCTTGGGTACTGGGAGCAATTCCTGATGTATTTTTTGGTATTTGGTTTAGGTAAAACAAAACATAATTTTCTTGTAGTTATGGCTGAAAAAGGCTTAGTGAAACAATAACAAAGAAAGAAAAATGTATAATCATATGGGAGTTACAACAATTTGTATTGTAGTGGCTGCTCACCAAACAAGAGGTATTAGCAATTTGAATTCTGATCATCAGTAATTCCAACAATTTGTAATATCAAGCTCAACAATATGATTTCTTCCTATGGAATGATATAGTGGAATTGGAAAGTTAAGAAGAGAAATAGCCCATGATCCACTACTTGAAAAAGAAAAAAGTAATTAGTGTTAAATGACAGATGATGTGTTGGCAGAGATACAACTATAGCTTCAATTAGGGAACTTTTTCTTCAATATAACTAATCTTTACCATGTGGCTTAAAGTGATTATAAACTTGGCAATTTAAATTCATTATTCCATCATTGTGGCAATTACGCAGTTTGAAGACCTGGACTATTATCATAAAAATAGCTAGGTAGTCTAGTTTGTATGGTTAGGATTATTAAAAGGAGGATATGAAATCATTTAGGAGACTGAACACAGCTTTCTGCCTACTCTATCTGTTGTGAAGGAAGTGCAAATGACTAAAGTTTTCAGGCACAATATAGATGAAAAAAGTTTTGTTCCCAGAATCAAAAAGGGCTTTTACTTTTAGAGCCTTGAGTGCTTTGTAATTTCAAGTTTAGGGCCCTTATTTCATCATAAAACTGAAAGAATGAGAGGTAATAGCTTCTGTAACAATGTAATGTGATCATCCACTGATTGTCAAAATTAATGAATCTGGATATAAAATAATTTTCACAAACATTTTGAAGAGTTTGGCCCATTTTAAGCATATAAAATGACTCAAATTCAATTATAACAAGGGCAACATCAGCAAAACATCTAGTTATACTTCGGTTCTATCAGCAGATAATTCATTTTTATTTTCTCAAGGGGGAGAAGTAGTGTAGGTATGTTTTGTACCTGGGTTTTAAGACTGAATAAGCATAATATAACAATGAAACAATTTTGCCGGAGCACTGACACTTGCCACCTGGTCCAACACAACGGCGGCCGACCTCCCATGCACAGGAACTTGTCCATTGAATATAATATTTCATTCAGTCAAATATCTGTGGGCCTTAATGAACATAAAGTAGACGAAATTAGGCTTCGATCTACTGTATTTGTTATCTTTTCTCTTATGTGGTTGCTTTTCTGAGCTCATATGACTTGCTATCACCAGAAGTGATTTTTTTTTATATTACAATTGACAGTCGAGTTTCAATCCCAAAATGGCTTCCTGTATTGGACTAAGCAGCTTGATCAATTTTTTCC
>NC_091567.1:2488684-2498684 GCF_042767895.1 Penaeus vannamei
AGTCTCCTGGTTAAATTTGAGTCTAGCCTAACCTAACCTAACCTAACCTAACCTAACCAACGTAACCTAACCTAACCTCCCCAAATTGCAGGTACTGTAACCTATCGTGGATTAGAGTGATTTACGATCAAGTTTATGTGAGAAAACGAAATTTGGAGTCTCCTGGTTAAATTTGAGCCTAACCTAACCTAACCTAACCTAACCTAACCTAACCAACGTAACCTAACCTAACCTCCCCAAATTGCAGGTACTGTAACCTATCGTGGATTAGAGTGATTTACGATCAAGTTTATGTGAGAAAACGAAATTTGGAGTCTCCTGGTTAAATTTGAGCCTAACCTAACCTAACCTAACCTAACCTAACCTAACCTAACCAACGTAACCTAACCTAACCTCCCCAAATTGCAGGTACTGTAACCTATCGTGGATTAGAGTGATTTACGATCAAGTTTATGTGAGAAAACGAAATTTGGAGTCTCCTGGTTAAATTTGAGCCTAACCTAACCTAACCTAACCTAACCTAACCTATCCAACGTAACCTAACCTAACCTCCCCAAATTGCAGGTACTGTAACCTATCGTGGATTAGAGTGATTTACGATCAAGTTTATGTGAGAAAACGAAATTTGGAGTCTCCTGGTTAAATTTGAGCCTAACCTAACCTAACCTAACCTAACCTAACCTAACCTAACCAACGTAACCTAACCTAACCTCCCCAAATTGCAGGTACTGTAACCTATCGTGGATTAGAGTGATTTACGATCAAGTTTATGTGAGAAAACGAAATTTGGAGTCTCCTGGTTAAATTTGAGCCTAACCTAACCTAACCTAACCTAACCTAACCTAACCTAACCAACGTAACCTAACCTAACCTCCCCAAATTGCAGGTACTGTAACCTATCGTGGATTAGAGTGATTTACGATCAAGTTTATGTGAGAAAACGAAATTTGGAGTCTCCTGGTTAAATTTGAGCCTAACCTAACCTAACCTAACCTAACCTAACCTAACCTAACCTAACCAACGTAACCTAACCTAACTTCCCCAAATTGCAGGTACTGTAACCTATCGTGGATTAGAGTGATTTACGATCAAGTTTATGTGAGAAAACGAAATTTGGAGTCTCCTGGTTAAATTTGAGCCTAACCTAACCTAACCTAACCTAACCTAACCTAACCAACGTAACCTAACCTAACCTCCCCAAATTGCAGGTACTGTAACCTATCGTGGATTAGAGTGATTTACGATCAAGTTTATGTGAGAAAACGAAATTTGGAGTCTCCTGGTTAAATTTGAGCCTAACCTAACCTAACCTAACCTAACCTAACCTAACCAACGTAACCTAACCTAACCTCCCCAAATTGCAGGTACTGTAACCTATCGTGGATTAGAGTGATTTACGATCAAGTTTATGTGAGAAAACGAAATTTGTAGTCTCCTGGTTAAATTTGAGCCTAACCTAACCTAACCTAACCTAACCTAACCTAACCTAACCTAACCAACGTAACCTAACCTAACCTCCCCAAATTGCAGGTACTGTAACCTATCGTGGATTAGAGTGATTTACGATCAAGTTTATGTGAGAAAACGAAATTTGGAGTCTCCTGGTTAAATTTGAGCCTAACCTAACCTAACCTAACCTAACCTAACCTAACCTAACCTAACCAACGTAACCTAACCTAACCTCCCCAAATTGCAGGTACTGTAACCTATCGTGGATTAGAGTGATTTACGATCAAGTTTATGTGAGAAAACGAAATTTGGAGTCTCCTGGTTAAATTTGAGCCTAACCTAACCTAACCTAACCAACGTAACCTAACCTAACCTTCCCAAATTGCAGGTACTGTAACCTATCGTGGATTAGAGTGATTTACGATCAAGTTTATGTGAGAAAACGAAATTTGGAGTCTCCTGGTTAAATTTGAGCCTAACCTAACCTAACCTAACCTAACCTAACCTAACCTAACCAACGTAACCTAACCTAACCTCCCCAAATTCCAGGTACTGTAACCTATCATGGATAAGAGTGATTTACGATCAAGTTTATGTGAGAAAACGAAATTTGGAGTCTCCTGGTTAAATTTGAGCCTAACCTAACCTAACTTAACCTAACCTAACCTAACCTAACCTAACCAACGTAACCTAACCTAACCTCCCCAAATTGCAGGTACTGTAACCTATCGTGGATTAGAGTGATTTACGATCAAGTTTATGTGAGAAAACGAAATTTTGAGTCTCCTGGTTAAATTTGAGCCTAACCTAACCTAACCTAACCTAACCTAACCAACGTAACCTAACCTAACCTCCCCAAATTGCAGGTACTGTAACCTATCGTGGATTAGAGTGATTTACGATCAAGTTTATGTGAGAAAACGAAATTTGGAGTCTCCTGGTTAAATTTGAGCCGAACCTAACCTAACCTAACCTAACCTAACCTAACCTAACCTAACCTAACCTAACCTAACCTAACCTAACCTAACCTAACCTAACCTAACCTAACCTAACCTAACCTAACCAACGTAACCTAACCTAACCTCCCCAAATTGCAGGTACTGTAACCTATCGTGGATTAGAGTGATTTACGATCAAGTTTATGTGAGAAAACGAAATTTGGAGTCTCCTGGTTAAATTTGAGCCTAACCTAACCTAACCTAACCTAACCTAACCTAACCAATGTAACCTAACCTAACCTCCCCAAATTGCAGGTACTGTAACCTATCGTGGATTAGAGTGATTTACGATCAAGTTTATGAGAGAAAACGAAATTTGGAGTCTCCTGGTTAAATTTGAGCCTAACCTAATCTAACCTAACCTAACCTAACCTAACCTAACCTAACCAACGTAACCTAACCTAACCTCCCCAAATTGCAGGTACTGTAACCTATCGTGGATTAGAGTGATTTACGATCAAGTTTATGCGAGAAAACGAAATTTGGAGTCTCCTGGTTAAATTTGAGCCTAACCTAACCTAACCTAACCTAACCTAACCAACCTAACCTAACCTAACCTCCCCAAATTGCAGGTACTGTAACCTATCGTGGATTAGAGTGATTTACGATCAAGTTTATGTGAGAAAACGAAATTTGGAGTCTCCTGGTTAAATTTGAGCCTAACCTAACCTAACCTAACCTAACCTAACCTAACCAACGTAACCTAACCTAACCTCCCCAAATTGCAGGTACTGTAACCTATCGTGGATTAGAGTGATTTACGATCAAGTTTATGTGAGAAAACGAAATTTGGAGTCTCCTGGTTAAATTTGAGCCTAACCTAACCTAACCTAACCTAACCAACGTAACCTAACCTAACCTCCCCAAATTGCAGGTACTGTAACCTATCGTGGATTAGAGTGATTTACGATCAAGTTTATGTGAGAAAACGAAATTTGGAGTCTCCTGGTTAAATTTGAGCCTAACCTAACCTAACCAATGTAACTTAACCTAACCTCCCCAAATTGCAGGTACTGTAACCTATCGTGGATTAGAGTGATTTACGATCAAGTTTATGTGAGAAAACGAAATTTGGAGTCTCCTGGTTAAATTTGAGCTTAACCTAACCTAACCTAACCTAACCTAACCTCCCCAAATACCAGGTACCGTAACCTTTCCTGGATTAGAGTGATTTACGATCAAGTTTATGTGAGAAAACGAAATTTGGAGTCTCCTGGTTAAATTTGAGCCTAATCTAACCTAACCTAACCTAACCTAACCAACGTAACCTAACCTAACCTCCCCAAATTGCAGGTACTGTAACCTATCGTGGATTAGAGTGATTTACGATCAAGTTTATGTGAGAAAACGAAATTTGGAGTCTCCTGATTAAATTTGAGCCTAACCTAACCTAACCTAACCTAACCTAACCTAACCTAACCTAACCAACCTAACCTAACCTAACCTCCCCAAATTGCAGGTACTGTAACCTATCGTGGATTAGAGTGATTTACGATCAAGTTTATGTAATAAAACGAAATTTGGAGTCTCCTGGTTAAATTTTAACCTAACCTAACCTAACCTAACCTAACCTAACCTAACCAACGTAACCTAACCTAACCTCCCCAAATTGCAGGTACTGTAACCTATCGTGGATTAGAGTGATTTACGATCAAGTTTATGTGAGAAAACGAAATTTGGAGTCTCCTGGTTAAATTTGAGCCTAACCTAACCTAACCTAACCTAACCTAACCTAACCTAACCAACGTAACCTAACCTAACCTCCCCAAATTGCAGGTACTGTAACCTATCGTGGATTAGAGTGATTTACGATCAAGTTTATGTGAGAAAACGAAATTTGGAGTCTCCTGGTTAAATTTGAGCCTAACCTAACCTAACCTAACCTAACCTAACCTAACCTAACCAACGTAACCTAACCTAACCTCCCCAAATTCCAGGTACTGTAACCTATCGTGGATTAGAGTGATTTACGATCAAGTTTATGTGAGAAAACGAAATTTGGAGTCTCCTGGTTAAATTTGAGCCTAACCTAACCTAACCTAACCTAACCTAACCTAACCTAACCTAACCAACGTAACCTAACCTAACCTCCCCAAATTGCAGGTACTGTAACCTATCGTGGATTAGAGTGATTTACGATCAAGTTTATGTGAGAAAACGAAATTTGGAGTCTCCTGGTTAAATTTGAGCTTAACCTAACCTAACCTAACCTAACCTAACCAACGTAACCTAACCTAACCTCCCCAAATTGCAGGTACTGTAACCTATCGTGGATTAGAGTGATTTACGATCAAGTTTATGTGAGAAAACGAAATTTGGAGTCTCCTGGTTAAATTTGAGCCTAACCTAACCTAACCTAACCTAACCTAACTTAACCTAACCTAACCAACGTAACCTAACCTAACCTCCCCAAATTGCAGGTACTGTAACCTATCGTGGATTAGAGTGATTTACGATCAAGTTTATGTGAGAAAACGAAATTTGGAGTCTCCTGGTTAAATTTGAGCCTAACCTAACCTAACCTAACCTAACCTAACCTAACCAACGTAACCTAACCTAACCTCCCCAAATTGCAGGTACTGTAACCTATCGTGGATTAGAGTGATTTACGATCAAGTTTATGTGAGAAAACGAAATTTGGAGTCTCCTGGATAAATTTGAGCCTAACCTAACCTAACCTAACCTAACCTAACCAACGTAACCTAACCTAACCTCCCCAAATTCCAGGTACTGTAACCTATCGTGGATTAGAGTGATTTACGATCAAGTTTATGTGAGAAAACGAAATTTGGAGTCTCCTGGTTAAATTTGAGCCTAACCTAACCTAACCAACGTAACCTAATCTAACCTCCCCAAATTGCAGGTACTGTAACCTATCGTGGATTAGAGTGATTTACGATCAAGTTTATGTGAGAAAACGAAATTTGGAGTCTCCTGGTTAAATTTGAGCCTAACCTAACCTAACCTAACCTAACCTAACCTAACCTACGTAACCTAACCTAACCTCCCATAATGACAGGTACTGTAACCTATCGTAGATTAGAGTGATTTACGATCAAGTTTATGTGAGAAAACGAAATTTGGAGTCTCCTGGTTAAATTTGAGCCTAACCTAACCTAACCTAACCAACGTAACCTAACTTAACCTCCCCAAATTGCAGGTACTGTAACCTATCGTGGATTAGCGTGATTTACGATCAAGTTTTAAGTGAGAAAACGATATTTTGAGTCTCCTGGTTAAATTTGAGCCTAACCTAACCTAACCTAACCTAACCTAACCTAACCTAACCAACGTAACCTAACCTAACCTCCCCAAATTGCAGGTACTGTAACCTACCGTGGATTAGAGTGATTTACGATCAAGTTTATGTGAGAAAACGAAATTTGGAGTCTCCTGGTTAAATTTGAGCCTAACCTAACCTAACCTAACCTAACCTAACCTAACCTAACCAACGTAACCTAACCTAACCTCCCCAAATTGCAGGTACTGTAACCTATCGTGGATTAGAGTGATTTACGATCAAGTTTATGTGAGAAAACGAAATTTGGAGTCTCCTGGTTAAATTTGAGCCTAACCTAACCTAACCTAACCTAACCTAACCAACGTAACCTAACCTAACCTCCCCAAATTGCAGGTACTGTAACCTATCGTGGATTAGAGTGATTTACGATCAAGTTTATGTGAGAAAACGAAATTTGGAGTCTCCTGGTTAAATTTGAGTTTAACCTAACCTAACCTAACCTAACCTAACCTAACCTAACCTAACCTAACCAACGTAACCTAACCTAACCTCCCCAAATTGCAGATACTGTAACCTATCGTGGATTAGAGTGATTTACGATCAAGTTTATGTGAGAAAACGAAATTTGGAGTCTCCTGGTTAAATTTGAGCCTAACCTAACCTAACCTAACCTAACCAATGTAACCTAACCTAAGCTCCCCAAATTGCAGGTACTGTAACCTATCGTGGATTAGAGTGATTTACGATCTAATTTATGTGAGAAAACGAAATTTCGTGTCTCCTGGTTAAATTTGAGCCTAACCTAACCTAAGCTAACCTAACCAATGTAACCTAACCTAACATCCCCAAATTGCAGGTACTGTAACCTATCGTGGATCAGAGTGATTTACGATCAAGTTTATGTGAGAAAACGAAATTTGGAGTCTCCTTGTTAAATTTGAGCCTAACCTAACCTAACCTAACCTAACCTAACCTAACCTAACCAACGTAACCTAACCTAACCTCCCCAAATTGCAGGTACTGTAACTTGTCGTGGATTAGAGTGATTTACGATCAAGTTTATGTGAGAAAACGAAATTTTGAGTCTCCTGGTTAAATTTGAGCCTAACCTAACCTAACCTAACCTAACCTAACCAACGTAACCTAACCTAACCTAACCTAACCAACGTGACCTAACTTAACCTCCCCAAATTGCAGGTACTGTAACCTATCGTGGATTAGTGTGATTTACGATCAAGTTTATGTGAGAAAACGAAATTTGGAGTCTCCTGGTTAAATTTGAGCCTAACCTAACCTAACCTAACCTAACCTAACCTAACCAACGTAACCTAACCTAACCTCCCCAAATTGCAGGTACTGTAACCTATCGTGGATTAGAGTGATTTACGATCAAGTTTATGTGAGAAAACGATATTTGGAGTCTCCTTGTTAAATTTGAGCCTAACCTAACCTACCCTAACCAATGTAACCTAACCTAACCTCCCCAAATTGCAGGTACTGTAATCTATCGTGGATTAGAGTGATTTACGATCAAGTTTATGTGAGAAAACGAAATTTGGAGTCTTCTGGTTAAATTTGAGCCTAACCTAACCTAACCTAACCTAACCTAACCTAAACAACGTAACCTAACCTAACCTCCCCAAATTGCAGGTACTGTAACCTATCGTGGATTAGAGTGATTTACGATCAAGTTTATGTGAGAAAACGAAATTTGGAGTCTCCTGGTTAAATTTGAGCCTAACCTAACCTAACCTAACCTAACCTAACCTAACCTAACCTAACCTAACCAACGTAACCTAACCCTACCTCCCCAAATTGCAGGTACTGTAACCTATCGTGGATTAGAGTGATTTACGATCAAGTTTATGTGAGAAAACGAAATTTGGAGTCTCCTGGTTAAATTTGAGCCAAACCTTACCTAACCTAACCTAACCTAACCTAACCTTACCAATGTAACCTAACCTAATCTCCCCAAATTGCAGGTACTGTAACCTATCGTGGATTAGAGTGATTTACGATCAAGTTTAAGTAAGAAAACGAAATTTTGAGTCTCCTGGTTAAATTTGAGCCGAACCTAACCTAACCTAACCTAACCAACGTAACCTAACCTAACCTCCCCAAATTGCAGGTACTGTAACCTATCGTGGATTAGAGTGATTTACGATCAAGTTTATGTGAGAAAACGAAATTTGGAGTCTCCTGGTTAAATTTGAGCCTAACCTAACCTAACCTAACCAACGTAACCTAACCTAACCTCCCCAAATTGCAGGTACTGTAACCTATCGTGGATTAGAGTGATTTACGATCAAGTTTATGTGAGGAAACGAAATTTGGAGTCTCCTGGTTAAATTTGAGCCTAACCTAACCTAACCTAACCTAACCTAACCAACGTAACCTAACCTAACCTCCCCAAATTGCAGGTACTGTAACCTATCGTGGATTAGAGTGATTTACGATCAAGTTTATGTGAGAAAACGAAATTTGGAGTCTCCTGGTTAAATTTGAGCCTAACCTAACCTAACCTAACCTAACCTAACCAACGTAACCTAATCTAACCTAACCTAACCAACGTAACCTAACCTAACCTCCACAAATTGCAGGTACTGTAACCTATCGTGGATTAGAGTGATTTACGATCAAGTTTATGTGAGAAAACGAAATTTGGAGTCTCCTGGTTAAATTTGAGCCTAACCTAACCTAACCTAACCTAACCTAACCAACGTAACCTAACCTAATCTCCCCAAATTGCAGGTACTGTAACCTATCGTGGATTAGAGTGATTTACGATAAGTTTATGTGAGAAAACGAAATTTGGAGTCTCCTGGTTAAATTTGAGCCTAACCTAACCTAACCTAACCTAACCTAACCAATGTAACCTAACCTAACCTCCCCAAATTGCAGGTACTGTAACCTATCGTGGATTAGAGTGATTTACGATCAAGTTTATGTGAGAAAACGAAATTTGGAGTCTCCTGGTTAAATTTGAGCCTAACCTAACCTAACCTAACCTAACCTAACCTAACCTAACCTAACCAACGTAACCTAGCCTAACCCCAAATTGCAGGTACTGTAACCTATCGTGGATTAGAGTGATTTACGATCAAGTTTATGTGAGAAAACGAAATTTGGAGTCTCCTGGTTAAATTTGAGCCTAACCTAACCTAACCTAACCTAACCTAACCTAACCTAACCTAACCTAACCTAACCTAACCTAACCTAACCTAACCTAACCTCCCCAAATTCCAGGTTCTGTAACCTATCGTGGATTAGAGTGATTTACGATCAAGTTTATGTGAGAAAACGAAATTTGGAGTCTCCTAGTTAAATTTAAGCCTAACTTAACCTAACCTAACCTAACCTAACCTAACCTAACCAACGTAACCTAACCTAACCTCCACAAATTGCAGGTACTGTAACCTATCGTGGATTAGAGTGATTTTCGATCAAGTTTATGTGAGAAAACGAAATTTGGAGTCTCCTAGTTAAATTTGAGCCTAACCTAACCTAACCTAACCGAACCTAACCTAACCAACGTAACCTAACCTAACCTCCCCAAATTGCAGGTACTGTAACCTATCGTGGATTAGAGTGATTTACGATGAAGTTTATGTGAGAAAACGAAATTTTGGGTCTCCTGGTTAAATTTGAGCCTAACCTAACCTAACCTAACCTAACCTAACCAACGTAACCTAACCTAACCTCCCCAAATTGCAGGTATTGTAACCTATCGTGGATTAGAGTGATTTACGATGAAGTTTATGTGAGAAAACGAAATTTGGAGTCTCCTGGTTAAATTTCAGCCTAACCTAACCTAACCTAACCTAACCTAACCTAACCAACGTAACCTAACCGAACCTCCCCAAATTGCAGGTACTGTAACCTATCGTGGATTAGAGTGATTTACGATCAAGTTTATGTGAGAAAACGAAATTTGGAGTCTCCTGGTTAAATTTGAGCTTAACCTAACCTAACCTAACCTAACCTAACCTAACCTAACCTAACCAACGTAACCTAACCTAACCTCCCCAAATTGCAGGTACTGTAACCTATCGTGGATTAGAGTGATTTACGATCAAGTTTATGTGAGAAAACGAAATTTGGAGTCTTCTGGTTAAATTTGAGCCTAACCTAACCTAACCTAACCTAAACAACGTAACCTAACCTAACCCAAAATTGCAGGTACTGTAACCTATCGTGGATTAGAGTGATTTACGATCAAGTTTATGTGAGAAAACGAAATTTGGAGTCTCCTGGTTAAATTTGAGCCTAACCTAACCTAACCTAACCTAACCTAACCTAACCTAACCAACGT